>NC_139940.1:49662658-49720502 GCF_963454915.1 Gymnoscopelus microlampas | reverse complement strand
GTCTGTCTGTCTCTCTCTCACTGGCCCCGTATTATCGCTGCTTGCAGCTATATTTATATTTTTGTAATCAGTTCATTATTTCCTGCGTTATATGCGATGCATACTGTATATAGTGTGTAATTTGGAGAGCATTGCATTGTGCAACGCACAAATTGTCTTCTTTGAATAGACTATCATCTTATATAAACACAATTAACACAAGGAATCGGACACTCTCCCTTCTGCTGATTATAGGAAATTTTGAATCACAGACAATTTGTTGAGTATTAGGAGAGAGAGAGACCTCTTATGTTGCGCCGTTGTGTGCGCCCTGGCGGGAGTTGCAGGCGCGCTCTTCCAAACGATAGTGGGTGGCACAGCGGGTTGTTTTCGATTTCACTATGCGCTGTCCCAAACGTGTGTGGTCAAAACTCAAAATAGCAGTTTTGGGGATAATGCAACAACACTCTCACTGCCACACCTTCAGGCGCAAATAGTGGAGTCGGCATAATGAATAAGCGGGTATAGTGTCCGCAAAATAGCGTTTAGGGACAGTGCCAGCTCCCTTATCCCTAATTCACGGGTAGTGGGCAGTAAATCACGGGTAGTGGGCAGCGGGTGCGGGAATAGCCTTGGCAAAAATAGAGCCCTTAGGAAGATGGGGATTATAAAGGCCAGTCCACACCAATGCAACTCCTTGCAAACTACTTGCAACCATTATCCCCAAATGGTACCGGTCTGCAACTGGTCAGTCCAGCCCGCTGCAATTTCTTGCAACTGGTTGCAAGTTGCTACTAGTTGCACTGGTGTGGACTGGGCTTAACAGGAAGATGCTTTTGATTGGACGGAGCCTTCCAGGAGCAAATCTCAGATCAAAATGTGCGCCAGTGGGACCGGCAGGCTTGCAACAAAAACACCTGGAGCTGGGATTGTGTCTTTGTAGCACATAGACCAAAGCGTGGTGTGCTCAAACTGATGATGGGTGCAGACTCTAAAGAAACATTCTTATCAAAGGAACAATCTACATTCAGAATAAAGTGTTAAAGCATTTTAATGTGCCACAGCAGCAGTAGTCATGAAACGGACGTTGTTTCGGCCCCTCAGGCCTTCATTAGTGTTTCACACATTACATTAAAATACTCTGAACCTTATTCTGTGAGTGTGGATTGTTCCTTCAAAGCTTTGTAGCAACATAACAGATAAAGAGACTGATAAGCAGCTCCGTGGACTGTGAAGATACAACTCTAATTGGTTGGTTGGTGAGACTTACATCGATGTAGTTGGCGTTGATGTAGTCAGAGTTGGGGTCACCCAGGAGTGGGTGGAGCTTGACTCTGTGGCGGTCATCTGAGATGGTAGAAAAATTAAAGAGGAATCAAATCAAACAGCATAGGATTATTACAATAACAAAATATAGACTAAACGATTTAGTGTTACTGTAGTATAAGGGGCCTTGTCTGCAGAAACAGAAAGTGATTTCGAGCGATTTGGATAGAATGATTCTAAGGAGCGTTTTTCGCTGCCTGCGACGTTCAAAACTATCAACCGTTGCTGTTCTCGAATGTCGTGTCATCTGCATTATTAGCACAAACAGCCTAGCTGAAATAACAGTAAACATGGACTTCTCATGGTCGTGGTAATGTTTCAAAGTCAGGTCATAAATAACCTGGTTGTCAGACACAGCCAGGATGATCAAATGTGACATTGATGAGCGGTGTTCCTCTCCAAAAGTTTAACTATTTTCTACTTGAATCGCCCAGGGCGCTCTGCCACATTTTTACCATAGAAATGCCTGTAGAATGGAGCTGGCAGCTCAGCAAATGCTTTCTTTGGACACGGAACCTTAGTCTTTCCAGTCTTTTATCTGTGACATGACGTTTTACTTCATAAAAGGCAGAACGTCTCCTGGTAACTTACATCCTGTCAAGGTATCATGTCTCCCTTTGGTTTTGTCTTTCTTCTTTGTGCAGTCCCAGCCGTCAAAAAAGCTCTGTGGAAGACAAGACACTCTTATGATGGAGATAACAGCTCTTGTGAACCTCCCCTATTAACCATTTAGACACCATAGATAGGCCTCAGGTGCCTTGTGGCTTTTCAATTTTGGTTTCTTTTGTTTAAGAGCAATAAGGAATATTGTTTTTTCACGGTTATCACACTGAAATCCTATCAGCATGTCATCTCTCAAGCAGAGCCGGGGTTTACATCAACAGGGCAGTAGTGTTGTGAGAACGTTTTGAGATAAGGAACGATTATGTGCTTTATGCATGTTAAGTATTCAAACAAGGACACAAGTGTCACACAGAGTCTGTTACAGTAGACCCCCCCACTCCAACTCCCCATTTGACTGTATTATAGGTTAATAGGTTAATAGGCTAATAGGTTGCTCCTATAAGAAGTGTCAGGAGTTGGCTTCAGTCAACAGTAAGAGAGGCTGGGATATACTTTAGACATAACCACTTTTTTGTTTTACTTGCGCCGATACCTGGGCTTCCAGTATCTTTGCTAAAGCGGAGAGATTAGAGATTGGCCTGTAATTATTTACATCCAGGGGATCACTAGCCTTGAGGGGTGAAACATACTCTTGCTCGTTCATCATCTCTGTCTCCAGGTTGCATCATGATAATAATGACAAACCAAGACCTCCTGTAGTCTGGTGTTTACCTGTGTGAGTGTCCACTAGCCTCTCACGTCACCCGAATCCGCATGTACACATTAATTATCCGCCCGTTATCCAACCGCAGTAATTATATTCTCCAATTTAAATATCCGCACCAACCGCTTTTCCCGTATGTCAAAATATTATTATTTTCTGGTATTCCCCGTTAGTTTTAGTATTAGTTGTGCGATGCGATCGCAAAATGCATTGATTTAGTCTATGGAATGTCGGTGCGCAGGGGCGTCACAGGGGGGGTGTAAGTGGGACTGAGTTACTAGGACCCCTCCCCCCCCCAAAAAAAAGAAAACGTTTTTTTTATTTTTTTGGTCTTTTTTAAAGAAAAAAAATCTTAGGGGGCCCACAGTGAATCTTTTTCCCCAGGGCCCAGAATTTGGTGCTACGCCCCTGTCGGTGCGTCATTTTTCTTTTTTTTAAACCGGTGCTGCGCTGAACATACAGAGCGCACTGTTCTGCTGCGCTGAACATACAGACTCTGTGCGGCATCCAACATACAGGCATCCAACATACATGCGGCATCCAACATACAGAGCGCACTGCTCTGCTGCCAGCGCAGCAGAGCAGCACCGGTTTAAAAAAAAGAAAAAAGACGCACCGACATTCCATAGGCTAAATCAATGCATTTTGTGATCGCATCGCACAGAGGCTGCTCTACACACTCACACAGACACAAGCACGCAGAGATTTAGCTATTTTATGGATAGATATATTAGATGTCATTAATTTATTTACCGTAATATTTCACCCGCGGTTTATCCGATATCAATTAATAATTATATTTGATTGACCCGAATCCACCCAAACCGCGGTTAACTGCGGCAACCGCGGCTAAAACCGCGATCCGTTCATCTCTAGTGTCCACACGCACGCACGCACGCACACACACACAGTCTCTTTAGGACTGGCCACGGAGGTTTGATCAATGTCTTAACAGCACGTCTGCGTTCTGCAGGGAAACAAATAGATGTACCTGGCAGGAGAGCACCATGTGAGACTGCACATCATTTTCCTTTGTAATGGAGCCAGACACAACATGGAGAGACAGAGAGACAAGACAAACACTAGGGTCTGCATGTATGGATTTGGGGAGTGGGCTGTGTTTTGTCTGTGAGGGACAGTTTAATGGATGTACACTGGTGGTTCCACAGGGGGACCAGTGCAGCCCAGAGAAGAACTGCAAGATGTTTTCTCTTCTTCATAAGAGTCAGAGGAGCATCGCTAACAGAGCAGCAGCTCTCCATGGAGCCTGCTCTCACATACAGCATCATCCCAGCGGAAGGACGACGTATTCAGGGACACCACAATGTCCCCTGTACTCACACAACTATGGATGGAGGTTATTACAGCAACAGCAGAACCGATGTTCTATCTATCTCTACACTTCTCTCTATTTTATAGTTCAGTTAAATCAGCTAAATCGGCCGCTGTTTAAAGTGCAAGAGAGCGTAACCGGCCAAGTGACAATCTGCCACGTGAAGCAAAGCCATTTACATGATGTGCCAGAGCTGAGAGCAGGTTAGGAACAATGCATTTTGATTCAGAATAATTCTTTCTATTATAAATGAAGTCAGCCAGCCAGACCATATCACCGCTGTGGAAACCTTGTATGTCCAAAACGGATACTTTTCTAGAAACGGAAAAAAAGAACCTGTTTTCTGATGGATCAAACTTAGTGATTATTTAGTCACAAGCTCTTGTTAAAACTGTTTATTGGTTCAATATTTACAAAAACCCACAGACACTTCAAAAACGTTCTAAAATAGCAGATCGTACAGTTTGAAGGTCGGCCATTTCCGCTACACTCTTGTACAACGTAAGTAAGGTATTAATTTACCAAAAAAAAACAGTTGAACAATGAAGCTATGAGGTTTCTACCCAACAGCAACGATATGCTCCTTGTGAGCACGAGGACAGTCGTTCCAACCCCTGTGTGATGTCTCGCCTTTGTCTCCTCTCTCTGTGCCCTTGGTGTCCTGTCTCTCTACAGACCTTCCTGTATCTGAAATAAAGCATTCCTCACGCAAGGAGCGTTCTTCTCTCCACCAAGCTTTGTGCAGGAGAGCAGGACAAATACCCACTGCTACCAAGAAGCAACGCGTTCTGACTTTGTGATGCATTGAGATTGCATCACAAATGCATTGTGTGCGTGTGTGCGTGCGTGCGTGCGTGCGTGCGTGTGTGAACTGCCATGGTGACAGAGGTCCTCCATAAGGCCAGATGAAGATGATTTATTCATAGTCTAGTGTCAGCATGGTGTTCTGATGTCTCTAAACTCTTGCTAATTAATTTCAGAGGCAATAAGGAGAGTCTATGTGGAAGATGTCAGAACAGGATGGATGTCACCCTGCACTGTCCACACCTAAATAAAACACATTTTGTACCATATGCTTCACTTTATGCTATAGGTGATTTCAATATCTGAACTCTTACTACTTCAATATGCAACTATATTACTTATCTACATGTATCAGAGATTGATAGAGTTATAGGTTGTTATTCAGCTATCTTGGTATAAATCTATTGTTGCTTGAAGCTACTTCATGTCTATACAGTAGATTTGTCTCTTCTTGTTGTTCCTTTTCTTTACCTTTTTTTTAAATTATGGTTTATCTGTGCTGTCTGTGCTCTCCTTTATGTATGTCGGTTTGTATGTGGGGAGGGATGTGGGTGGGTTGTATTTGTACCTTTGTGAAAAATGTTATATTAAAAAAAAATGTATTAACAAAAATAAACAATATGCAGATATATATTGATAATATTTTATCATACCAATATATGAACATGAGATTTTCTCTCTATGAAGAGACTTTAACTGTCTGTTTGTGTTCTCTGGGATTAATAAAATGACTCTGGTGCACTTTCACATGAACAGTGTGTAGGAGAAATTCAAAATCGCCCCAAAAAAGAATCTCACCTCATACTGTATAGTGTCAGTGAATACTTCAGAATCTCACCTCATACTGTATAGTGTGTCAGTGAATGCTTCAGAATCTCACCTCATACTGTATAGTGTCAGTGAATACTTCAGAATCTCACCTCATACTGTATAGTGTCAGCGAATACTTCAGAATCTCACCTCATACTGTATAGTGTCAGCGAATACTTCAGAATCTCACCTCATACTGTATAGTGTCAGCGAATACTTCAGAATCTCACCTCATACTGTACAGTGTCAGTGAATACTTCAGAATCTCACCTCATACTCCTGTTTGAAGCCGTAGCCCTCAGCGGTCTTCATCTGGTTAATGTGCTGGAGGAGGTCAGCTACGCGGACGGCAGGATGGAGCTGTCCCGTGTGGTAGGGAGAGCCTTTACGTCCACACTGACGCCTCGGGGAGCCTCCCAGCAGACTGCTGGACTCGTTGACTGAACTGCAAGCCTCGCCTGCATGGGACCAAGAGGAGGGACACGGTGCTTTTTAGAATGAGATCAACTCGTTTTGTCTAGTGAGAATCAGTGGATACAGATGTAGACTGTACGTGCTCCCAAAAATAATTCCCGCACAAACCACCATCACACAGTGGTAGGGCCTACCTATACAACTTTGAAATACTGCTTGGTATTTTGTTTGGAAACAGTATATCCATGTTTTATTCTAACTCGTAGTGACTGGCAACTTAGGTTTCTTGATGCGGCATTCATTTGGGATAGAAATAACACTGTGGTGCCCAAATGGATACGTATATTAGTTGGGAAATTTGTGGCTTAGACTGGATCACACAATTCAGAACAAAAAACAGGCTTTCCGCCATGTGGAAAGCCTGGTGACGCAAGGTTAGGGTGGTTAGGAAATTCATACAATACTGTATTTGCTTTTCCCTCTGTGTGTCTACGACGTAGCGGCTCGCACACTAAATCCCTGTTTCAATCTCCACGGCTTCTGTCGAGGTGTCTCGCTCACTTATTTTAAGTCACTCTGGGTACAGAGTGACAGCTAATAAAAACGAGGCAGACTTAACAGGAGATTTTCTGTTGAACAAGTACTGCTATAGGGGGCCTACTACTTTGGACGGTACGATATCCTTTGCTTTGCCGATGTAATAGCAGGCGTGTGTGTGACACCCCTGCCAACACACTTATGAAAAACTGTCCATCAACAAATATACTTTCCGTGAATTGCTTGTTTCTTCTGTAGCACACCTGAACTAAATCACAGTGTGCAAGCAGAAAAAGGATACCGTGCCAAGCTAGTACACAGGAAAACCCATTTAACTGAATCCAGCTTACATGTATAGAACATCAAATTATTGTAAAAACATGTACACAAAGATAATTTACATTATGTTTATGATACACAAAATATAATTGGTGTGCCATATTGGACTGAAGAAAAGAAAAGATCCCCACACCGTCTTTGATGCTCCCAAACAACTTTTTAGAGCGGAAAATACAACGTTTCGACCACTGCAGTATTCGTCAGGTATATCATATTGGACTGAAAACATGCACTTAATACATTTTTCTCCATTCACATGCTTGATGGGGTTTAAGAAAGTATGTCCTAAAATAGATATTATTGGAAAGTGACAGTGTATTGAACATAAACGTCCCTTTCATACTGCAGCAGACCAAGGGTATTTGAGGAAATCAAAATGAGCCGGAGCCCGACTACAATCTCAAATCACTACTCATAACGCTGAGAGCTGTTTCTCTCAATTTCTGTGTGTAATTCCTCCCCCCTCCCACTCTTGTTGTCGTCCTTGAGATTCATTGTTTGTTCAATCTCCGGCTGGGTATTGTGCCAGTCCTCTGGTTCACCAGGCTTCTTGAACAGCGACAGACAGAACTTGAGTACGGTAAATGTCTTGCATATTGTAACCTTTTACTTTTCTTTGTTAGTTTTTCGTCTATTAATGGCATACTTCATTGTACTAGATTGTCGCTAAAATAGTCAATCTAGAAGCGTGTTGGAGATTGGAGATCATGTATTTTCACTATTTTTGGGAAAAAAAGCATGAAGGGGAAGTGTGGCTGAAGGTAGGCTACTTTGTCATGCGGTTGTTTCCTATCAGATTCAGATGTGAATGGTTCTCTGATAGACACCTCACTATCAACACCATAACCATGTCAGCATCTGACACTGTATGGAGGTGCTGCACTTAAAAAAAAAAGAATGGTACACCTTGTGAATATGTGTTTGTGTGTGTGTGTGTGTGTGTGTGTGTGTGTGTGTGTGTGTGTGTGTGTGTGTGTGTGTGTGTGTGTGTGTGTGTGTGTGTGTGTGTGTGTGTGTGTGTGTGTGTGTGTGTCATTGTGTGTGCCTTACTGCGTGCTGAGCAGGTGTGTGCGTCCACGAAAGACAGCGCCATCCTCTCATCCTCCTGCAAGGTGCTCTGGTCTGTGAAACTGCGCTCCATAGAGCCCATATGGCTCTTCTCCTGGCGGTAGCTAATAGGTGTTTTATTCATGTTCACTGGTTTCCTATTAAATAAAGATGGAGAGAGAAGGAGGAGGGATGGATGGATCAGAAGGATAAAGAGAAGGAGAGAGAGACACTGATACAGAGTTTCAGAGAGTAGGAACGGAGCCGTGAGAGACAGCATGACATAAAGGAAAGGAGAGAAGGAGATGAAAATGGATGTCAGGGAGGGAGAGAGTACAAAAAGAGGGGAGGAAAGGAGACGATGAAGGATGCATTTCATTATATTTCACACCTCCCCACCCTGGCTGCAACTTTAGTGGATGACAGCCATGTGCTCAAGCATGTATATGATGGAACACAAAATAAACAATGGCAAAAGTTTAAAAAAAAGAAAAGAAAAAAAGGGGTGGAGTCACTTACGGATAGTAAGAGTAAGAGTAGATGTCCCTTCTGGAGAATGTGTGGGTGGAGGAGGAAGAGGAGGAAGAGGAGGAAGAGTAGGAGAGAAAAGAAAATCAAGAGAAAGAAGAGAATGTAAGCTGCAAGCAATGCCAGCTGTGGGCTGAGGGATGCATTGATTTCAGTGGAGATGGGAACCGTTTGGATGCATGTGACACATGCATACATACAGCATTATAGCAAGCAAGGTGCTGACAGTCCCAATCACAGCCAAAGCAGAGAAACAGGGCTCTTGTTTAACTCACCGGCGTCTCAACTCTCAACTGTAATGAACATACGTGGCTTCCAGAAGCACATTTGGTAATCAATTGTCTGAGAACTAACTGGCAGCTTATAGGACAGCGGCCTGGACTAATGTGGGGACTATCGTATCAACGCTAACGTCAACAGTGTGCCATGTGGCGTTGTCAGCATGTTTGATAATGATTACCTCAGCCACCTCTCACTTGGCATGTATGTCCGTGTCAGTTGGAATTTCACATACAGTATTTCATTTGTGGTAGAACATCTTATTCTAGACTTTCCCCCTCGGGCTGGCACACAGTTACAGCTGACTAAGATGCAGAGCAAAGCAAGTCTCTGTAAATGATTTTGTAACTTTCCAAAATGGCCAGAAATACAGTATTTTTCTGTGATGTTTTTAGAATAGACGTTATGTTTTAATGCATCATCAGACGGTAAGCCTCTGTCTGATGCAAAACAAGGACTTCACATTAGAAGTCCAGCAAGAAGGTCCTGGGTTCGATTCCCTCCGGGGACGCTGTGGGCGCTGGGGGCGTGTCTCCTCCTCCGCGTCATCAGCGCCCATACCCTAGGTGGGGTTGGCGAAAGGGCCTACTCTGTGTGGAGTTTGCATGTTCTCCCTGTGTCTACCAGGGTAGTTAATACCCTCACAAAAACATGGAGTAATCCTGGTCACTATACTGCCTCCCCCTGGTCAGCCGGGGCGCCTGATGGAGGGGAAGGGAAC
Organism: Gymnoscopelus microlampas; assembly: GCF_963454915.1. Lineage (NCBI taxonomy): Eukaryota > Metazoa > Chordata > Actinopteri > Myctophiformes > Myctophidae > Gymnoscopelus > Gymnoscopelus microlampas. The sequence goes on along the minus strand of NC_139940.1, from coordinate 49,711,058 downwards.
TGGTTGGAATAACGTGTTCCTTCCACACGCTACGTCCTACCAGGGAAACTCCCCCCTGTCAGGTGACAAGAAGGTCAGTTGGCTCTCATGCACTGAAGGAAGCATGAGCTCGGCCCTGGCCTCCCCAGGCTGTGGGGGACTGGTGTAACGCTGGTGTAGTGCCCAGGATCACTTAGGAAATTGGCACCGGGTGAAGAAAATGGGTTACAAAAATCGTGGGATAAAAAATTTAGGAAAAATAAGTCTCCTTTTGGGGTGCTTGCTGGCCTAGCGGTCCAGGCGCATACCACATATGTTAGTAATCTGAGTTCCCAGAAGTTTTCGCCAGCTCTGGCGAGGAACTTCTGGGCCAGAGCCCTGGTATTTGTGGGCGGGATGTAATTTACGCTCAGAATCTGAGCGGACACGCCTCTTACCGGTCTGAGGCTGTGCAACTCGTCTAAAAAGGCCGACGAGAGGCAAACAGCATTACACAACAATGGCGGGCGCAATTTCTCAATGGGAAATTGCTTCCCGTCGATTCTATTTAGATGCAACACCCACTGCATGTGGATCCCGCCCCCTTTTCTTCATTGGCTGTTGATTTGAATCACAACGCAGTGGCCGCGCCCCTGCTGTCCAAGCTCCGACGCCCAGACTCCCAGACTACATATGCTAGTAATCCAGTTTGACAGTGTGTTGGGGGTTCGACTCCCGATCCTGACAACATTTGCTGTGTGTCTCCCCATTTCCTGTCAGCCCATTATCCTATCGTTAAAGGCAGAAAAAAAAATAAAACAACAACAAAAAAAGTCTCCTCTTACCCGTAGCTCTGTTTGACTAATAGTTAGATAGCTAGAGCTTTGGGATCACTGGCTAATAATCTCTAAAAGCACACCTTTTCCTGCCAATTACCGTCTCATTTAAGGGTCAGGCCACTGCTTGGTGGGAGTAATTAAGTGGCTAATTGAATTGAATCAGCCTTAAATACTTAAGATAAACTGTGCTGAGTTGCTTGGTGTCTCTAGTGCAGCATAAGGGATTGGAAACAATACAGGCTAGCTGTGGTTCCAGTATCCCTCCTAAACAATGCTGTCCTTTCACAGAGTTCAGCTAATAGAACACAATGATTAGGGGACTGTTCAGAGAGAAAGCATTTCACAACTAGAAAAAGTGCTCCTCGGAGCACAGGTCTCCGCCAGGTCAGGTACGATATTGTGGCCTCCTGGTGGCGCTATAATAGGCCAATGTGAAAAGGGTGCCATTTATTCTTCAATCGGACACTGCATTCATGATTTGAGGCATTTTGTTACAAAAATGTGTTTTGCTAAATTAGACCTGCTGGTGGCGCTAACAGGCCAATGTGAAAAAGGGTGGCAATTCTTCCTTGGCCTAGTGGGAATGTGCGTGTGAAATTTCACGGAAATCGCAAGCTGCGTTCATGATTTGAGGCATTTTGTTCAAAACGGACCAATCCTGGAAACTTTGGAAGCAAACCTTAGCCAATGAGGATGGAATATGGGAAATCGGACAGATCAGTGTTGATCACATGACTATAGAGATACTGTGTACCGATTTGCATGACGTTTGGATAAAATCTGTAGGAGTAATGTAAAAAAAAATGGGTTTTGCACAAATCGGCCTCCAGGTGGCGCTATAACAGGCCCATGTGAACATTTTGAGGCAGAGGTTCTGAATTGGCATTCAGGGAGTGTGTGTGCACAGTTTCGCAGCGACCGGGCCAACGGTGCCAGAGATTAGCTGGTAACACACGGACACACGGACACACGGACACACAGACACACGGACACACGGACACACGGACACACGGACGGAGGGTAAAACATACTCTCTCGCCATGCCTTTCGGCCTGGCGGAGACAATAATACAAATAAAAGAGAGCAAGATGAGATGGTGCACTGTGCAAACATACTGCATGTGGACGCCATTCAGGTGACTTGCAGAGGAGGTAAAATGTACTTTGTAGTCCCTGGAAGAGCCTATTCCAACATTCAGCAACAATATAGCAAACAGTTAGCATATGGGCTAACTGAGCAGCACTCACCTTTTCTTGATGATGATGATGACGGCTCCCAGCAGAAGAATGAGGACCACCAGCCCCCCGGCACACACCCCAAGGATCAGTCCCATCTCCTCAGAGTGCTGGGACACCTCCAGGGCCCTGCGGTGGTCCTTACAGGCCGCTAGCAGAGAGAGAGAGAGAGAGAGAGAGAGAGAGAGAGAGAGATGAACACACACAATGTCTGTGAAAAAAGGAGAGGGAGAAAAACAACAATTTACTGTGCAACTTATTTGTCTGAGAACACACACACACACACACACACACACACACACACACACACACACACACACACACACACACACACACACACACACACACACACACACACACACACACACACACACACACACACACACACACACACACACACACCCCTTCCTTTCCTTCTCTCTGGCGTGTGCTCTCCAGAGGCAAAAATGCAATTACTATCCACAACAAACAATAATTGTTTTGGGATTGTTTGTGATTATCAAAAGGTGGGGAGATGATTCTGATTTAAAAAGGGGTTTGAAATTACTTCAAACAATTTATCTTTTACTTTGGATTGAAACGATGACAGTAGGTTGTAATCTTTACTCACACTCCCACACAGCGCTACAGTCATCATGTCAAGGTGCCCTGCTGTCTGTGCGATACTGTAAAAGGTCATTATAGTAATGGTGGGTTCTTCATTCCGCTGGCATAAAGCTCCATACTTATGTAAATGCTCTTTTCTGTGTCTGGCTACAGTAAGCCACTCTAGTTTGTCCCGAGTGGTGTCAGTTTGTCCTTTAGTCCCTGACAGGCCTGCAACGAGCCCCTCCTGAGCCTGTTGGAACAGCCCAAACAATCTCCAGAGCAGCACAAAGTCACAGCAGGCCTGGGGGCAGTGATGGAGAGCGCTAGCTAGCTAACAGCCTGTTGGGGCTGAAGCAGATCTGGGGCAGAAGAAGGGGGAAACAGAGCCATGTTTTAGCATTCTCTATCGGCAGCCTGGGGCATTAGATCGGCCTCAGCCCAAATAACACTGAAAATGGGACGATATGAAACTCTTATATGTATGTTTTAAGATGTTTTCGTGGGGACAACAAAATGCCTCCTCTTTAATACTTTAGTTTGAGAGTGCTGGCTGTTGCTAGACAATGCTCTGTGATAGGATGTGATATTATGTACGGTACAGTTCATGGACCATGTCACATCTGAACACTGAACTTTTCAGACTCCACCTCACCCCCTAGCACTCCACTCTCCTTGTATCCCTTCTTGATGCTAGTTTACTGTGCAGATACAAATTCCTTACTTGTTCTCATGTTTTATTTCCTAGATCTTTTTTTTATCGACTACAAATGTTAAGAATGTGATTTAGATACAGTAGCATGTTGTTTAGACAAATGCTAGGTTCATTGTTTACCTGGTATCCCAGTTTCTTCGAACACTACACTGTTCTCTCTGCACTATACTTATGTGACTATTTGTATTTACCTTGCTGTTTATTGACCAGAGTTCATGTATATTCCAATTTTGCACTTGTAAGTTGCTCTGGATAAGAGTGTCTACTAAATGCCTAAACTGTAAATTGTAAATCTGGCACAGTGGCTCTACTGGTGAAGATCTTGACAATCCCACTGTAGATCAAACATGAAGGTTGTTTTGTTGTTTTCCCCTGATGGTTCCTCTTTGCACAGAGTTACATTGAGCATCTCAAGGTGTCCTGGTGTCTGTGACAAACTGCTGGGTGACTGAGAACAACAAAAGGCTTCGGTGCGATCGCGAGCTTCTTCATCCAGACAGAGGTAGAGGAGCGAGCTCACAGCCTGCTGTGCAACTGATTACTGTAACTTCATTTCAAATGAAACCTCTTGAGTGATACAGGAGTACATTGCAGATGCTATAAACGTAGAAGAGCTTGAAATCAATTTAAGTTCTCTGACATTTTAGACAGATAAGATGGGCTGCGCCGCATTTAGCCACAAAATTTCTATTAAACCAAACACGAGCATGAAATAGATTTTCACATGAATCCATGCACCTGCCAGCTACCGACCGGTGGAAATTGGCACTTAGAGTAGAAGTAGAAGGTCTATTGTAATGTTGGGCCTGCCAGAGGATCCTTAATTAAACTGTCACCTGGAAGTTGAAATGTAATCTTCAGCTTTGTTATCCAAGCCAAAATCATTTGCCTCCACTTTGCCTGTGATGGGCTGCCCTGATAGTAACGTCTCAGGACCCCCGTCATGCAGGGGGCATGTTAATGGTACCGAGACCACCTGATCCAAAGAAACAAAATACACTCTGACCTGTCATAGCTTCTAATTGAAAATCACTCTGAGTGAGCTCTTTATTCATTAATAGACTCTGTGTACGTGCGTTCGTTCGTGCGTGCGTGCGTGCGTGCGTGCGTGCGAGAGATGGAGGTGAAGCGTGGGGTTGAGGAGGTTAGTCTTGTCTCTCAGCTTCACGCTCGAGTGGAGCTTTGTCTTTTATGTTTCTCAGCCACAAAAACAGTAAAAGTGTGTACGCTCTCCATGAGAAATACAACTACCTTGGACATAAAATAACATCGCAGGAGAATGGAAGGAGCAGGTCAACAACATCCTGTCTGATTTTACATCTCGACTGGACCTGATTGACAGATGCCCACTTCCTCTGACTATGAAGTTGGATGCGGTCAGACAGGTGGCGCTCTCTAAAATTCAACACCTGTTCTCCAATGTCCACATCCAACAGAAAGTACTGTGTGAGATGAATAACAAAACAGACTCAACTCACACAGCACCTGTAACATCATCTATCATCCACAGTGGGAGGGAGGGCTAGGGGTGCCAAACGTGGAATGGATTCACACCAGCATGGGGATTTCCCACCTCCTCAAAATGCTCAACAACGATGACAAGGATGTTAGGGAGCTGGCTCGATCCTCCCTGTTTCTGGACCTAAGGAGGCGTAAGGTCCCACTGGCCAGGGAGTCAGAGCCCAACTTTCTTGGATTCAGGAGGAAACCCAGTGGGAAACTTGACACCCGTTCTGCTGGTTTTGGGGTCTGGTCAGATTGGCCAGATCTGAACAACCTCTGTACCCACACTGGAGTGTCCTTGGAGTGGGTGCGGTCTGACTTTGGGACTGTGAGGGTCTCAGAGGACATTATAACTGACCCCCTTATCCAGGTCAGGGCAACAGTCAGCTATGCTGGTGGTCACAGTCACCTGCTAACAGCTGCAGGTGCCAGACGAGTCCTCATGGATCTACACCAACAACAACACTGGACTGGACTAAAACTCCAAGGGAAACTTGCATGTCTTCCCTATGTTGATCACTCTGTCTCACACTAATTTCTTAAGAACACTGCACTCAATGAGGACATCACGACATTCACAGTTAAAGCCAGACTACAAGTCCTTCCCACCAGACTCAATCTCTCCACCTGGTTCCCCAGCACTCAGGTTCCTCATTGCTTGCACCACACCACAGAACAGATCACTGAAACACTGTCGCACATCTTGAATGGCTGCTATGCATACAAAGATGTACATAGCATGTCACGATAGAATAGTGGAACTCATAGCGAAGGACATATCAAAATATCATGCATCTACAGTGAGATGTACATTTTCCCGTGGGATCAAATTCCCGTGTCATTTCATCCATGTTCCATCTCTGTGATAACCCAGACATATTTACTTCTTTGACAGCTAATACACCAGATGTTGTTGTGGTTAACGAAGAGTCCAGTGAAGTGTCTGTGTTAGAGATAGCATGCACCTTTGACCTTAGCCTAGAGGAGGCCTTTATGACCACGGTCATTAAATATCAACCACTCCTATACCATCTCAGAGCTGGGTTATAGGTGCAGACTAGTTGTTAGAGGGATTCAACAACTTAGGATGCCCAAGAAGGAGGCAAAAAGGCTGGCAAAGTATTGTGCTATCTCTGCTACAGACATCGTGAAGTCATTGGTCATCTTCACACGCGAAGAACGCACATGAACATGTGTGTGCGTGCGTGCGTGCGTGCGTGCGTGCGTGCGTGCGTGCGTGCGTGCGTGAGTGAGTGTGAGATGAAAGTGAAGTGTGGGGTTGAGGAGGTTAGTCTTGTCTCTCTGCTTCACGCTCGAGTGGAGCTTTGTCTCTTCTGTTTTTCAGCCAGAAAAAGAGTAAAAGCTGAGTCCATTTACTGACAAGACTCTGCTTACTGTAGCACTGCTGTGAGAACTACTGTATGAATACATGACTGTTATTCACACTGATCTGCAACTACAGAGCTTTGAGTCCTGTCATCAGAAGTCATAGTCAATTTCCCTGCCCTTTTCCTGTCTCTCTGAGTCCTACAGAAGGAGGGGGGGGGCATAGCTGGATGTGTTTTGATCATGAGAACCCTACTGGACCAAGCAAAGGTCACAGTTCTCAGACGTAGCTGTCTAACGTGCTGCTGGAACTGTCTTTGATATTGTGTGTCTTAGCATCTGACTCCAAACCAGCGGGATGAAAGACTGACCCTTAATCCTTCCCTGCGTCATGCCCTTTTTCTCAAAATTTCATTGAATGGAATGAGATTTATAACATCAAACCCCCAAGTATTCAGAAACAAAAGAAAAAGAAAACGGAAGACCTATTACCAAAATGACACAACAAAGCCTACCCCCCCCCCCCTTATTTATTATATATCATTTGTTTATGTTCCCTCATAAAGGATATGTATACGGATAAATGAATGAAATTATTTGTTCCTTTTTTGTATAGGTGCAGGGTTTTTACTTATGTATCCACACAAAAAATAAACACTTTTGGGTCGAAATGTCTGTTAACAACAGGAACATAAAATGTGCAAAAATGTACTTAATGAGGTATTGTCTTAACATGTTTTGACTCAATAAAGTGTAAAAAATAAAACAATAAACAAATAACATCAAAAACATTCCCCCTCCCTGTTTAGTTTCTACTTGCCGATAAGAACAGATTTTCCAACTCAAAACGCATCGCCATGTCATGTGTTGTTAACTTGTAGATCAGTTCATGCTGGCAACTGACACTGTGGCACTACTACGGAATATGAATTAAGCTTCAAGCTCTCTGAAACTTTATTCTACGAAGAGACATTCCATTCAAGGTCACATTTTTGTTTAAAAAACGAAACAATAAATGAGTTGAATTACCTTTGCGAGCGATGCGGATGCAGTTTATTCTGGTTTCCTGAAAGAAGGGAGAGCATGGTGATCAGAGGGCTTGGTGACACTTTGCATTCTGCATAGGAGACACACAGAATACTGAGCCTAGATGTGGAATAAATTATGTTGAAAATGTTTGTCCTGATGGTCTAAGGACTGAAAACAGAAACCAATAAATCTACTTTAAATGAGTGAAAATACAAACCACAGAAGCTGCTGTGAAGTATTTGACTGAGAGAAAAGAGAGAGACTCAAATAAATAATGAGAGAACAATGAAATGCCACTACAAAAGGGAATTCATTTGGTCTGCTGTATTTGGACTGATGACTTCTCTCTGTTATCAAAAGGACCGTAGTGTCAAACAACACTGATGGGATACGAGACCATAATCCAATTCCATCACCGCCACCTCTAGGAGGAGATGCATTATCAAATTAAGATTTACAGATGCTAATTCAGGCATTATGGGACAATTATGCAAATCCGCACACCCAGAAACGAGCAAAAGCACTTTCCTCAAACTGTCGCTAAATTGTCTTTTTTAATTGAAAATCCATTTTGGGCCCACGTCCTCTTAAACAACGTCTTAATCCAGTGATGATGCAGGAACAGAGGAAGGATTTTTATAGAAAACGACAATATCTCTGAAACTGACAGACTGTCTGTCTGTCAGTTTGGCTGTTCCTACCAACCCCAGACGTAGGCCTACAATACATGCACACTTGCATACCGCAAAGAATAAAATGATGTAAATGAGTAAAACATTCACACACTTTTACTCCTCTGCATTCCCAGATGAACAGGCCCAACATCCTGCAGAAATAGTAATACAAATAAAAAGAGAGATGAAAACCATGAAAACCAAATGATTTATAGCGTGACCATATACTATGTCAATGTGTGGGCGTCTATAAAAGTGCTGGTGTGATGGAAGCAAAGTGGTGACATGGAGCTTCCACTGCAGCGACTCAGAGCTGACATCCTCCACTTCATCAAAGCGCTCAACACAGCCCTGGCTTTTTTAACTCTTTTATTGCCAAAAACGGGAATTCCCGTCCGATGCTACTATGGCTATCATGGCCACGGACGGAAATGACGAAATTATATTAAAAAAAAAAGGCATGTAACTATTTATCGTGAGACGATTAAAATCGCATGGTGACGATTTAAATCTGAGAAAAAAAAAGTATTGCTATGCAATTAGTAGAGGGCGCAATCTAGTTAAGACTCAATTCCTTGTTCACCACCTACTATTTCTGCCTGGAGTGCCTGCGTTCCGTCGTCACTCACTGAACTGGTAGTTGTGCAATAGGCTACGTTCACCCGGCCGAACATCCTCTCAGACTATGAAATCTAAACAACTAGGCGCAATCGCTGCATAAAGAAGGAAATGTGCATCGCATGTACTGTAGGCTTATACATGTGTATTTGATTGATGAAGGCCCAAACTATAATAATAAATAATAATAATACATTTTATTTGTAATGCACTTTTCATTCACAAAGAATCTCAGAGTGAGATTTACTGAGAGGACCCCCTCCCCAGTCTGACGACGTTGTCAACTGTCTGATTTAAACTCTGCAGGGCACTGAGGTGCTCCAATTGAGAGATTAGATAAGAATTGAATCAATTTGCTATATATCTGAAAAACTGTGTTGAAAGGAGTTTGACGTTGTCAGCGGTCTGATACAATTGTTAAATTATTAAATTAGATGTATTATTCATCGAACTCTTCAGCCGCACTGAGGCGCTCCAGATAAGAAGTTTTTATTAGAAGCCTATCAGTTGTAAGTTTCCCTTAATACATAAATGTGTTGTTTTGTGTGTGTTCCTGTAGGCTGAGAATGTATAGATTAAAAAAAACAAAAACAACAACATGTAAATCCCAAGCTTGGAACAAAGGCTAAAAGCCTTAATTTGTTTATTTGAAGAGGTTTTCTTTATAATGTATGTATTTCATCTGTGATATATTTAAAATTATTTTATTTCATTTTAAGAAAATATATTTAAAGTTATTATTTTACAAAGGAAAAAGTATATGCCTTAATGTGTACCTCAGTTAATGTATGTACCTCATGAATAAAAAGGCATTATTTAATTTCCTATAACGTAGTATTGAAAAGAGGATAAGAGAAAATACAGTTGTTAAAAACAAATACATGATTTTTGTGAGAGAAATAATCAAGGTTTTTCAGTAGGTTGTCCGGACAATAATTTTGTTTAAAAAATAGTGAAAAATCGTATTGTGAACCTAGTATCGTGATTCGAATCGTATTGTGAGTTGAGTGAATCGTTACATGCCTAAAACTACGTCAATGAATTATCAACGCTATTTATAACAATTAGAAGTGGTCAAGGAGAGAGACGGAGCACATACGTATTTCCTGCAGATGATAAAGGAAGGATCAGCCAGGTGACAGAGACAGATGGATAGGTGGCAGTACAGAACAGGCCTCTCCCACTCGCTGTGTGGAGCAAAGACAGGACAACTCTTTAAGTTTTTAATTTGTCTAAGGACTCGTCAATAATTCTGTAGACCACCACATTAAAATGTACGAGGATGTCTTATCTGTATATTTTGTTTTCTCATTATAAGCTGCAAGCGTCTCTGGTTAAAGGATGAATAGGAGCAGACTGGACTCCTGATGTATCAGGACCATGTACCTCCCACAACATTGACTTCATATTTAATCACATCGCTCAAAAAGATTATCTTGTCACGTCTGATGTGAATGCACCTCAACAACCAGGAAACGTATAGTCAATATGATGTGGAACTCCATTCATCTATGAAGCTATTTTTGCAGCTTATTGTCTAACCTAAGACAACCTATGTACAACGTTCAACAATATTGAACCTCATACCTAACCTAATGATAATACATTGTCTAACCTTACCCCAGCATTGTTGTTGTGAAGCAGCTTTTACCAAAAGGTTTTGTTAAAAAACATTGTTATTTTCCATTTGGCAAAGGAGACAGACGGACCGGGAGAAAAGTGCTTTGATGAGACTGTCAAAGGAACCAGGGTGGGGAATGCAAGTGGGTGGTGACAAAGTCAAAGCCAGTATTTTTAATGAGCTGCTGAATGTGTCAACATAAATACAGCTTTTAACACTTACATACTGTATGCAGTTTTGGAAGGAAAAGCATCAGGATGTATAACAGTAATATACAATGGTTATTATCTAGGGGGAAATAGGCCTGTGGCAACTTTGAAATGATCAAAGCAGACATCACATACAGCAGCTTTGTGCTGCCCCCACTGGAGAGACTTCCTTGGCAACTCTGTGAAACAGAAACGGCAACACGCAAGGTGTGTGTGTGTGTGTGTGTGTGTGTGTGTGTGTGTGTGTGTGTGTGTGTGTGTGTGTGTGTGTGTGTGTGTGTGTGTGTGTGTGTGTGTGTGTGTGTGTGTGTGTGTGTGTGTGTGTGTGCGTGCGTGCACGATTAGCAGATGCCCATGCTGATGCCTTCAAAGTAGCCATCTGAATCCCTAACCTTTCAAGAGCTTCTTTGGATGCATCAATCAAAGCAATTAAAAACTGTGAAGATAATTAGCACAGGGAAATGATAGATATTAAGGGTGTCTGTTCACATAATTTCTACTGATGATAATGTTTTTGAGGATGAGTTGTGATGTTGGCCCTTCACAAAGACATTCACAAACTTAAACTAGAAAAAGTGCTCCTCGGAGCACAGGTCTCCGCCAGGTCAGGTAGGATATTGTGGGGCAGCAATGTTCGGAATTCGGCAATCAGGATGTAATATGAAAAATTGGACGGAACCATCTTGACCACTTGACTATAGAGATAATGGGTACCGATTTGCATGATGTTTGGACACAATTTGTAGGAGTAATATAAAAAAGAAAACTGTTGCAAAAATTGTCCACAAGGTGGCGCTATAATAGGGCAATGTTAAAATGGTGGCATTTGTTCCTCAACGTAGTGCGAATGTGGGAGCAAAGTTTCACTGCAATCGGACGCTGCGTTCATGATTTGCGGCATTTTGTTCAAAACGGGCCACTCCTGCAAACTTTAGATGTAAATTTTAGTCAATCAGGATGGACTATGAAACATCTAACACATCCTTCTTGATCACAAGACTATAGAGATCATGTGTACCGATTTGCGTGAAATTTGGATAAAATCTGAAGGCTTACAATCAAAAAATGTGTTTAACATAAGTCGGCCTCCTGGTGGCGCTATAAAAGGCAGATGTGAAAAATGCAGGGCAAAGGCTTTTCCTTGGCCTCTAGAGAGTGTGCATACAAAGTTTTACACAGATCGGTACAGTTATAGGAAAAAACACAAATTGGCCTGTTATAGCGCCACCATGAGGCTGATTTTAAAATTTTCAAGTAGCATTTCTTCCTTTACGTAGTGGGAATGTGCGTGCACAATTTCACGGAAATTGCATGCTGTGTTCATGATTTGAGGCATTTTGTTCAAAACGGAGCACTCCTGCAAACTTTGGAAGGCAATTTTAGTCAATCAGGAAGGAATATGAAAAATCTGAAAGACCCGTTTCGTTTAATGACTATAGAGATACTGTGTACCGATTTGCGTGCTGTTTGGACAAAATATGTAGGAGTACTGTCAAGAAATGTGTTTTGCACTAATCTGCCTCCTGGTGGCGCTATAACAGGCCCCTGTGAAAAATTTGGAGCAGAGGTTCTGCTCTGGTATCCAGGGAGTGTGTGTGCACAGTTTCGCAGCGAGCATGCCAACGGTGCCGGAGATTAGCTGTCCACAGACAGATCGAATGACGGACGAACACAAGCAGGCATTTAGAAACATTGTGTGATCATCTGACTACTAAAATGTCTACAGCTGTATATATATGTGGTGGGAGCCACCAGCATCCATGGTAGCAGAGCTACTGTAGGTCAGGTGGGGGCTGTGATGTGCCACTGTGCCCCCCTGTTCACTGTGGCTCATGGGCGCTAGCTGGCCCCCTGCCAGGCAAAACAAAACCTAATCCCATCCGCTGGTAAAGCCAGGTCTTCCCTTCCTAATCCTACGCTTAGCGCTCCGCTTGTGTGAAGTGCTCACACTGCACTCCCACCGTGTGTTTGTCCACTGGGACGGAAACACATTCTTGTGTTTGCAGACCAGCATCGCTGTTGTGCTATTATCATTCTTCTTTTTTTATTGAGAATCCATACATTACAGTGTAATGTTTGGATTTTCAATGAAAAAGAAAAGAAAAGAAAAAATTAAACAGTACCGTTATCAGAAAGCAACCCTCTGCTGGCAGAGTTCATGGAAGTCGAACGGCGCAGGGACCAACACCTTGCATGCATTTATTCCCATCTGATTATCACAAAGAGACCAATTTGTGAGGAATGGCTGAGCTCCAGTGCCGCAGGGTGTGAATATTAAAGCATACATTTTCTACCTACAGTATGCCTTAAGTAATGTCTCTGCCAGGTAGCCTCTCACTCCTGTATGGACATTTGCTTTGTATTTGCTTTGCTTTGTATATGGAAATACAAAACAATATACTGTATATACAATGGAGAATTTCACTTTCACTGTTTTGCTGCTTTCACATTCAAGGAGGGTGTTGAAAGTGAAAGCAGCAGAACAAAGTGAAATTCTCCTAGTGTTTTGTTTTTGTTGATGACATGTATTATTGTGTTTTTAGCCTTATTGTCTGACTGTACCACGTGCTGTTTACATTTCTGACTAATACAATATTCAATCAATCAAGAAATGGGATTGAAGGCGTGGGATTATAATCTGCCACCAATCTACTGGGATCAAATCAGGCCAAAAGGCCTCAAAAGCTTTTCATGCTGTTGATGCACCGTGCAGGAGGAGTTCAGATTGGTGGCTCCTGGACCATTTCAATACAATTCTCCATTAAGTATTCATAAAGGCTACAAGTAGATAATAGATTATTTGGGACTGAAAAACATGAATAATTCATGATTACATTATCTCAATATTTGACTGAAGTATTATCTCTCTCTAGCCAAGGGCTGTAAAGATTGCACACGGCCAAATGTGTCTGTGCTTCTAATTCTAAAAGGTGTTTGTCACGCTGTGTAATGAGCTCAGCTGAGTGGGAATAAAAGACAGGAAAACAAGTGAACACCAAGAAAAGAGAGGATGAGGTCCTGAAAGGAGGGATAGAGGGAAAGAGATGAAGGAGATGAAAGAATGAAGGAAATTATGATGTGATATGGAAAAAGAGAGTGTGGCCACTTGTTGTATTGTAATTCCATCTCTCTTCCAGTAATTCCAGGAGATTTACTAGCTGAAGTAATTCATGCCAGTAATTCCTTGTCCCAGAAGTGCTTTGTTTGCACAGAATCAAAGCACTGAGACACACATACATACATAATGTTCCAACTTAGTTACACTACCAGTAGAATACAGTCTCATGACACAACCCCCAAGAATAAATAGTGCTTAAGGAATTAGAAGGCAACTGGTCTTAAAAACATCAAACAGAGCGTTAATAAATACAGATATTCCCCTCATTACCAGCTCAGAATTATTTACATTTGCAGAATGAATGACATATTAGTGTCTATGACTGGTGGGAGTAATGTTTTTAATCCTGCTGCTGTGAGTGTGCTACTTAAAGCTGGGCTCACACTACAGGAGTTTTAAATTCTAAGCCATGTTGAAATCAGGCTGCAATCAAGCACATGAAGATTATAGAAAATATTATCTTTTCTCTAATCTTAAAAAAGAATTGGGAATCACTCATTACAGGATAATATTAAGATTATCCTGCCCGGCAGAAAAAGAGAGGGAGAGAGAGTTATTGCCCGTCTTATTAAAATACCTGTATCCTAACTCTATGTAAAAACTGTAGCTTAGTCATTCATTAGGGGTTAAAACTTGAATGACATGCGTTTTGTGACGGCGTTGCTGTCCATGGTGCTGAGGTTGTACAGTATATGGGTAGTTTATAGGATATATACACTGTAATTAGAGGTGAGTTTGTATCAAAATATTACAGTGTGCACTAATTAGTTTCTGAATAGGGCACACACAATAGCAAAGGCTGCCACTGTGTGGTTCACCGCAACACACCCTCTACTCAAATCATCTCCCCACGGCTTCACTCACTTCAGCCAATGGTACGGCAGCATGTTATGCTCCGTCGTAGAAGGGTATTGTGTATCGAAAATAGCAGATCTACAAGCTCACAACGCGTCCATCCGCGAGGCATTGTAAATGTGTAGGTCTACTACGGAAAAGTTGCTGGGTTTAGTCCGATCAGAACGCACAGCTGCCTTTCACAGCCATCGATGACTGTTATTTCACCCCCGCCTTTTGTCCCGCCTAAAATAGTTAACCCTTTACTTGCTGGTCGTTTTCAAGGCTTGCAACACAGCGTTTTAATGAGAAATGCTTGTTTGTATTGGATGAAAAAAACTACGATATTTCACCCGCGAATAATCAGATATTTAAATACTTTTAGGAATTCGATGTCGAATACCAAAAATCTGTATTTGTGAACGCCCTAGCAGGAGTGAGATGAAATGTCCTTGGTGCAGGCAGGAGCAAAGTGAATTCAGGCCGTAGCGGACGGGAGTGAGATTGAAGAATAAAAATAAAATATAGACTCACAATTCAGGGTTCTATCACTATCTATCAGTGAACTTTTTAAAGGGTACAAATAAAAAAAGAAAGACCACTCACCCCTCTGAAGTTGCTCATGGCCTGGAAATAGACCAGGTAGCTCTTGCGGGGGTCCAGCGGTGTGTTCCAGTAGCCGTTGTAGGTGTGGTTGTCTCCCACTGTGAAGGGGCTGGCCTCTGGAAGGCTGCTGGGGGGCAGCTCGGCCGTGTAGTAGTGTGGCGTCCCCCGTGCCAACGCCTCGCCGTGGGACATGGGCAACGGGAAGCATTCCTGAAGTCCCAGCTCCCTCTTCACTTTCCTGCTGCTCTCCTCCTCAACCACCACCACCTGGTACGTACTGGAGACATGGACCAATCACAGCCTGTTATTTCAACCACCACCTGGTACGTACTGGATACATGGACCAACTAGAAAAAGTGCTCCTCGGAGCACAGGTCTCCGCCAGGTCAAGTAGGTTATTGTGGCCTCCTGGTGGCGCTATAATAGGCCAATGTGAAAAGGTTGCCATTTCTTCTTAGGCCTTGCATGGCAATAGGACACTGCATTCATGATTTGAGGCATTTTGTTCAAAGATATGTGTTTTGCTAAATTAGACCTGCTGGTGGCGCTATAACAGTCCAATGTTAAAAGGGTAGCATTTTTTCCTCAACATAGTGTGAATGTGCGTGCAAAGTTTGACCGCAATTGGATGCTGCGTTCATGATTTGCAGCATTTTGTTCAAAACAAGCCACTACTGCAAACTTTAGATGTGAATCTTAGCCAATCAGGATGGAATATGAAAAATGAAACGGATCCGGCTTGATCACTAATAGAGATCATGTGTACCGATTTGCATGAAATTTGGATAAAATCGGAAGGAGTAATATAAAGAAATATGTTTTACATTAGTCGGCCTCCTGGTGGCGCTATAAAAGGAAGATGTGAAAAATGCAGGACAAATGTTTTTCCTTGACCTCTAGGGAGTGCGCACACCAAGTTTTACACAGATCGGTGCAGTTATAGGTACAAACACGAATCAGCCTGTTATAGCGCCACCATAAGGCTGATTAGAACATTTTCAAGTGGCATTTCTTCCTCGGCATAGTGGGAATGTGCGTGCAAAGTTTCACGGAAATTGCATGCTGTGTTCATAAATTGAGGCATTTTGTTCAAAACGGAGCAGTCCTGCAATCTTTGGAAGCCATTTTTAGCCAATCAGGATGTAATATGAAAATTCTGAAAGACCTGTTTCATTTAATGACTATAGAGATACTGTGTACCGATTTGCGTGATGTTTGGACAAAATCTGTAGGAGTACGGACACACACACGGACGGACGGACGGACGGACAGGGGGTAAAACATACTCTCTCGCCATGCCTTTCGGCCTGGCGGAGACAATCACAGCCTGTTATTTCTACCACCACCTGGTTCGTACTGGAGACATGGACCAATCACAGCCTGTTATTTCAACCACCACCTGGTACGTACTGGAGACATGGACCAATCACACGCTGTTATTTCAACCACCACCTGGTACGTGCTGGACAGACGGACCAATCACAGGCTGTTATTTCAACAACCACCTGGTAAGTACTGGACAAGTGGACCAATCAAACGCCGTTGTTTGGATCAAGATCAATAGTCAGTGGTCTTTATCAAAAACATATGGTGGTAGGTAGACAATGTTTAATCCTGCTTCTATCCTACACTATATTATAGTGTAAACCAGGGGTTCTCAAACATTTTTATACCACAACCCCATTTTATGATGGATTTTTATTTATAAAATAAATAAAAAAAATGTTTTGTTTCCCTGGCGGATTATATCTTTGACTTTGAACAGAGATATAACTGGATAAGCAAGTACAAAATGTTTCTTCCTGATGTCTTATTATGCTTCAAGTTCTTAAACACAGCATGTCTGGATGAAAGAAACAGGCATTAGGTTCACGCACAGATCTAACGTTCTCTTCTCTGAAATCACTGCTAAAATACCTCTCCTGCCCCTACCTCTATCCTCTCTCTTCTCACAACAACTACAAATGATGGAGCGCACTCGAACAAAATCATTTCACCCACTTCTTTACACCTGTAAACCTGTGACGTGACAATAAAGATGAGTCTGATTCTATACAAGTAGTAGTAACCAGGATAATACTATAATACACATGCAGGTAACGTACTTTGATAACCAAATTAAGGTCTTTATTCAGCAGATACACTTTACACAGTCAGTGACTCCTCAACTTCCAATTTACCAGTGTTAATTATTTAACTCAGAGAGGGTACAAATGGAACCAAATAGACCCGGTGCGGTGGTGGTCCATGTATTTGTACCCTCTCGCTCTTGGAGTTTCAAAAACTTTTTTAAGTCAGTGGCACCCGATCATATTGAACTTCGGTGTGCCTCTTATGGGCGTGTGTTGTCTTTCCTGTGTTGCTGCTGGTTCTCGGCGGGCCGTCTTTGACGTTTCCGCTCCGTTTCTTGATAATCATTTTAAAAAATGGTTGTCAATGTGCGACCCCAGTGGCACCTTCCCTCTACCCCACTTTGGGTCGCGAACCGTAGTTTGAGAACAGCTGGTGTAAACCATTCCTTCTAACTAGACAGCTGTCAAACCTGTCTCTCTTTGCTCGGTGCACACGTGGGCATGTGCTTGCATCACAGGTGCATGGACTATGTTGGCATGCTGTCATGTTGTCATGTTATGTGGGCTTTAACTGAACTGTTTGTGTGTGGGGCACGCACACGAACGTGTCGTAGGTGTAGTATTTTTGTTGGACTATTTTTAGTTTTTTTGTCTATTAGCTACACCAACAGTGTTCCTTTACCAGGAGGCATGTACCTCCCTACATCCGTCTGTCTGGGTCATGTGATGACAATGTTTTGGGGTTTTGTGTGTGTATGAAAAAGCACAAGGCCAATGTAGAGAAGGGATAGTAAAGGACAGTCATTACATCATTACAGTGCAACCAAGGTGAACAGGCTATGAGCCATATTCACATTTCAATTACAATTCAAAGACAATTTTGTTTCCCTGGCGGATCATATCTTTGACTTTGAACAGAGATATAACTGGATAAGCAAGTACAAAATGTTTCTTCATGATGTCTTATGCTTCAAGTTGTTAAACACAGCATGTCTGGATGAAAGAAACAGTTGGCATTAGGTTAAAAACAGATCTAACGTTCTCTTCTCTGAAATATGTGCTAAAATACCTCTCCTGCTCTACCCTACCTCAATCCTCTCTCTTCGCACAACAACTACAAATGATGGAGCGCACTCGAACAAAATCATTTCACCCACTTCTTTAGACCTGTAAACCTGTGACGTGACAATAAAGATAAGTCTGGTTCTATACAAATAGTAGTAACCAGGATAATACTATAATACACATACAGGTAACGTACTTCGATAACCAAATTAAGATGAATTTAAGAACACATTGCATGTAAACATCATGACTGACATAGTTTGGCAACAATGCTGTGATGCAGGTTGGTGTGTATCTCACCTTACAGGAGCTCCTCGACCCTGAGCAGGACGAAGCAGGACGGTGATGGTGCTTTCTGTCTCACCCAGAGGAGAAGGCATGTCTCCATAATCAAACGTAGGAGCTGCGGACACACACGCGCACACACACACACACACACACACACACACACACACACACACACACACACACACACACACACACACACACACACACACACACACACACACACACACACACACACACACACACACACACATCAGTGCTCATTGGCCCCAGCAGAATAGTGTGCATCAACACCTATAAAAGTGTCCCTGTTCCCTCATAAAGCTTCTACGGGCCTCTCAAGTCTTGTGACAGAGACAGTGTCTTTAATGTCCCACAGAAACACATCCCAGTTGCTGCATAAGGGGCCGTGTCCACACCGAGCTGCCAGCACCTTTATGCCATGCATTTCTATGGTAAAGACGTGCTGATGCTGGAGCGCCTATTTCCAGCGTGTTTCACCGTACAGCGTTTTTTGATGGAGCACCCGTTTGACCCTACTGTCTGTGTCTGACAACCTGGTCATTATGACCTGACTTTGAATCATTACCACAACTATGAGAAGTCCATGTCTACCGCTATGTCAACTAGGCTATTTGTGCTAATAACACAGATGAAAGGTTGTTGGAGCACAGTGAAGGATGATAGGTTCAAACATTGAGAGCGTTCTGTGTGCTTCATAAGTCAGAAGCACTCTGGACATGATATCCAAAGTGATGCTCCACTCATAAAATGATTTCTGTGAACACGAGCCATAAACAGATAAACCATTCTAACATCCACACACAACACCCACACCCTCTCATACAGTGCCATCTCCCTCCTGGTTGTCATGGAAACCAACACAATTAAACATCACAGTAGTGGGGGACAAATTGAAGGAGATTTGGTCCAAGTCCTGCTCCTCCCAGGAGATGCAAACAGCACATTTATTCTCTTTTATCACTATGAATTAGTTGAGGGGAGGAATGTAAACTATTGTGGTAGAATCAACCATGATGTTATTAAAACCACAGACTTGTAAACAGCACAACAGGAAGGGCTGACTTCAATGAAGGTGAGACATTAAGGAATCTGATTCATTCAGTAAGAAGTGTTTGTGTTTATTGATGCCACAAACTACAAGAGACTTTGATGCAGGCTGCCTGATAGAGTGAGAATTTTAAGATCAGCCAGAGGGCTCGGGATAATAAATTACAACCTTTAACGGGCTCAAACACCACAGACTCAGGCTGGGGTTGCTTGCACAAATGCTGAATGTGTCACCATTGTGTGTGTATGTGTGTGTGTGTGTGTGTGTGTGTGTGTGTGTGTGTGTGTGTGTGTGTGTGTGTGTGTGTGTGTGTGTGTGTGTGTGTGTGTGTGTGTGTGCGTACGTGTAAGCGTGCTAGAGAGAGAGTGCAGATAGGACAGGCAAGTGTATGTGTATACATGCACATGTGTTTTGACTGAATGTGTCAGTATTTGTGTGTGTGTGTGTGTGTGTGTGTGTGTGTGTGTGTGTGTGTGTGTGTGTGTGTGTGTGTGTGTGTGTGTGTGTGTGTGTGTGTGTGTGTGTGTGTGTGTATGTGTGTGTGTGTGTGTGTGTGTGTGTGTGTGTGTGTGTGTGTGTGTGTGTGTGTGCGTGTGTGTGTGTGTGTGTGTGTCAGCTGTAGAAGGAGTTCATGATGCATTGTGGGATATGTAGTGGCTTCAGGACTCAATCTGTGGTCTGGAACGGTGCCAGTTTCCTGTCTGCAACACAACCACTACAGAGTGATTGAGCTGTGAATCTGTAATTAAAGAACCCTGCATGTACACACCATGAAGAGAGAGAGAGAGAGAGAGAGAGAGAGAGAGAGAGAGAGAGAGAGACTGATTAGGTGACACTTCCATGGTGAGAGAGAGTTTATACTGTAAGTTAATAAGGTAGAAAGGGAAAGTGAAAGTGGTTGCCAGTGCATGGGTGAGACAGGATAATGGTCTGTGTGCGTGCATGCGACAGGATAATAGTCTGTGTGCGTGCATGCGACAGGATAATAGTCTGTGTGCGTGCATGTGACAGGATAATGGTCTGTGTGCGTGCGTGCGTGCGTGCGTGCGAACATGTGTTGAGATGTGTTCCATCCCTTCCCTTAACAAGGCCAATATGCATCATTAACAGATCTCCATCAGCATTAATAAGCTCAGAGACTCTCTCTGTACACAACACCCTGGCTGTGTCCCCTTTGTGTCGTTACTCTGCTTCTTAAACACTTCATTTATGTTTGCTCCACTGTGAAATGACAGCGTGACACTGCTTGGGAGAGGCAGAGGAAAACACTTCTTACACTGTGGGAGCAGGAGTTTAGTTTTTCCCTGAGAGAACAAAGATGCAGAGTTGGAAAGAGAGAGACCTCAGTCCCTAATTATAGCTCAAAATGAGATAGATATATGGCCACCATGTGTCTCAATCTATGACAGTGATGGTCCAGAGTGTAGCCCTCCTATGGAGAGTCTGGGTTTCTTTCAGGCTGCTTATTCTCTACCAAACTATTGCTTATTTTCTCCCACACTATTGATTTAGACTGTATTAGTAATTATCATTTTGTGTAAAGGTACAGTTGCAGGTACAGTAAGTGGGTCACTAAAGCACAAAGCTGTTGGTTCCACATGTAGGTCACAGTTCATTTGAGAACATGGAGTACAAGGCAGTCCTGTGAGCCTGTGTAAGGAGTACCAACGCTCCAGTCCAACAGGGAACATAAATAAGGTGGTGTCTTAGTAAGCAGATAAAAACATTACTCATACATACAGTACAGGCACAAACAAACAAACTACTGTACTTGCTTAAAAGAGAGATTTAAGCTTCACCTCTCCTCTACTACACAAACACACACATGTACTGTACATGTACAAAAACACTCACACATACACCTTGACCAGAATCAATTCAGAGCGTAATTGTGTGGTTCTCTACCAGAGATGTTGGTGGTGATTTCAGAGTGATTGTGTGGCTCTCTACCAGAGATGTTGGTGGTGATTTCAGAGTGATTCATGCTACTTTACCAGAGATGTTGGTGGTGATTTCAGAGTGATTGAGTGCTACTCTACCAGAGATGTTGGTGGTGATTTCGGTGAGGGCGGTCTGGCCGAAGCCCTTAGCTGTGCGGGCTCGGACGGAGATCAGGTAGGTGGTCCCAGAGTGAAGGTTGGAGAACATGTGGTAGGTCTCGTTCCGCAGCTTGGACACCGTTCTCCTGGGACCAGGCACGTTGATGCCCGGGTCAGACGACTCGATGCTCTGGTAACTGATCTGAGGTCAGACAGGAAGAGATGAAGTAGCGTCATTAAAATTTACACCAAAGCAAGACATCCAAACTCATTTTATGATTTGTTGTACCAAATTTATCCATTGATCGTTCAAGTTATTATCTTATTTTATCTATGTGTCTCGAAACCACGGACAGCGTTATCAGTCAAACAACCTTACATTTGGAGATGATCACAGTTCAATGTTATCTCATGCTATATTATTACTATTTTATTGTTAATACCTTATTACTACTACAAGCACAAACAAGCCGCAATCCCACAACATCATCCTCATCAGCAAACAACGTATTCTTGTCTTATTGCTTGAGGTACAAACAACCTCCTTCATGATCAGACTCCAACAAGAGAGGAGAGGAGATTCATGGATTTGCTTCATGTCCAAATGGCTGCATTATCTATTCTAACATTCAATTGATCTGTGTGTATGATTCACTCCACTTACAATGTATCTATTGTTTTGCATTGTTCAATCAATGTATGGACTACTGGAGTTGGTTTAGACTCTGAAGTCTAAACCGTTACTCTAAACTTTAGGTGAGTAATAGGTTTCAATTGGCATTGGCATGGTAAAGTGAAAAGCTATCCATAAAGCAATGCACAAGGCTAATGATTGTGTAAGTCCAGCTAATACATTCTAATGGATAGAGGACACTACTCCTGTTAAAGTGTCCTTTTGAAAGTGGCTCTTTGGTAAACTTTAGTTTTTTCTCAGAGAGGTGCTTTGCCTTGCTGCTACAGTGGTCTCAAGTGACAGTTCCCTTTCACTTTTTAGCCGCCAGCTGAAAGCGCGGCTCTGTATTCACTCTGACTCTGACCCGACAGATTTCCGACATGTATTCAACACTTTTTTTGCGTGATTGGCTGTCGTTTAAGCCAATGGGCGCCCTCGTCCTCCCAAGCTATGGGACTAGACACGCCTCTCTCAGTGGATTCGTCTGAGCGCTAGCCGAATTTGGCTAATAGTTAGCTTGTATGCTTGTATGATGTTACTAACTGTTTTTAGCCAAACGCGGTAATGTCCACTCTCCATTAGTTCTCGACGCAAGTAGGGATGGAGCTCGAAAACCGGGTACATTATATACCCGGGCATGAATTTATCGAGACCCGGGTATCGATAAGCTTTAGGCTTGTTGAGCCTGTTATCGAGTGCAGCGGCCCCTGACGTCATGTCTAAACTATCAAAACAAGAGGCGATCAAGAAATAAATCTAATCACTCACGCTGGCACAAACATGTTGGTCTAAAAGTGTATTGATAGCTGCAAGTTGTGCCAAACAGCGCTGCCCGGGTTAACAAGGAAGAGGAATTTTATTGGCTCACTACATCACTATTTTAAGGGGGCTGTAAGCGTCCATTTGGTTCCATTTGTACACTCGGGTGGTTGCGTCGTTGTTGTGTTTACATGTGCGGTGCAGCGGTGAAACTGCACCGAACGAGTGAAACGCTCAAAAGTTTCACTCGTCCTCTTCTACCCAAGGTAGCAAGTCTTCGTTGACAATTTTAATTATCCAATCTAACTATATAAATGGCGACCGACTTCCGCACCCTCGGTGTCGACACCCCACAGCTCTGTTATCGAATAAACAACGCACCGCCAGACCACATGTCGCCAACTGACTCGCCACGGCGGCCGCGCTGAATTTACGCCTCGCGCAGGGGACATCTCACTGCTCACTACACCTTTTCCACCGCGCAACATAATTAATTCTACTCACCAAATGTCGGACAAAACGGAAGGGGAGGCAGCTTCGTACCGTTTACCGTGCGCACGACCTCATCACCACAACAGCAGCCAGCCGCTGCGGGGGGTTTTTCCTTTTTTTCCAAACTTTTTTTTTGGTCACCATTTTCTCCAGGCACCATTTCTGGTGTAACGTGCGGCAGCATGCGCTGGGCTGCCAGGTTTGCACAGCCAGCGCCAGCAACAAGCAACCACCTTCATGAAAAAAAAAAAAACACGAAATGGTCCGCCATGTTCCAGGGGGGTCCCCGCGCGTCCCAACACTCCACAGGGGGTCCGTCGACCAGCAGGGGGTCCGCGGGGGTCCCCCTCAAACATCAAAAATATATTTTTTTCAATTTTTTTTTTTTTTTTTTTTAACTTTTCCACAGTTTAACTCCGGCGATTTGGGTCCCCCAATATACACGCGGCCACGCTGGGCCCCGTGCGCGGCTGGGGTTGAGGGGGGCGTAGCCCCCCGAAACTCTAGTTGATAATAATCCGTTTGGGATCTCCCTGTGAATGAATAACTAGTGTTGCTGAGCGTGTCCGTCCCTCAGTCTATCGTTGCCGAAAATGGCAGATCTACAAGCTCACAACGTGGTGCGAACAGACGCAGTGTGAGCTTGGAGATCGGCTATGTTTGGTGCGTGACACCGTCGTACGATGAAGTATAAATTGCGCTTTTAAAGTGACAGTACACAAATTAACCGTTTCTTCAATATTATTTTCCAAAAGTAAAAAGGTCACTTGCCTTCTGTCTGTTACTCTGTAAAGTACTGTATTTGAAGGCCCTAGTAAAATGTAGTGCGAGTGATATATTTTGGTTAAAACAAAGAAAAAATAAATATGCATTTTTTGTTATAAAGAGTTGAAGAGACATGGAGATTTTATAGTAATTATTACAGTACTATTCATAATATAAAGCCATTTAACACTTATTGCACATTATATGAATGGTTGTTTTAATGATAGGCAAAAATATTTTTAACTTTTGTCATTTTAATTTCAGATAGTTGTCAGCCACAAACACACACACACACACACACACACACACACACACACACACACACACACACACACACACACACACACACACACACACACACACACACACACACACACACACACACACACACACACACACACACACACATCCTTTATATTGGTAGCCAACCGATGAACCTCTCTGTTGAGTTATTTTGGTTGCATTGGAATGGCTGAGATTTCATTTTAAAGACCACTTTTACATTTTGTGCTGCAGATTGGGGCAAAAAAAGCCTGCCGCTGGCGGCTATATTATGACTTTAGTCATTTCTTGTTCAAACAATGTTAGGTGTAATGAGACAGCCTTATTGGAGGCAGCCAAGAGGGAGGAGGATATTGGAGTGTACATTAGTGGTGTGAGAGCAGCACCTCATTAAAGACATTGCACATGCACGCGGGTGCGCCCACACACACACACACACACACACACACACACACACACACACACACACACACACACACACACACACACACACACACACACACACACACACACACACACACACACACACACACACACACACACACACACACACACACACACAGGTGTGTGCGTGTGCATGTGTTTGAATATGTTACTATATCTGCTGCTACAGTATTCTAACTGCTTCTTCCATTGCCATTTCTTATAACCATGCACGTATATGTCCGTATATATTTTACACTGGAATATCTGGCCTGTTTTCCTTTTTCTCACTCTATTCTTCTACCCTTTCTTGAAAAGCAAATGATGGGAGCTTGTACGAAAAATGTATTCACCCACTTCTTTACACAAAGAAAAACCTGCAAACCTGCGATGTGTCACGGTACCAAGAACGTGACATTTGTTGAAGTTTAAGTTTGAGTATGATATTGTGTATGTACAGTACAGATGCTCAAAAAAGCCATTCTGACCAAAGCACAGGCTTTGCAGATTATCATAACAAACGACTTCTAACTTCTAAGTGTGCAGATATATTCATGTGTGACTGTCTGTGTGACTAAATACACACAGATCTCTACGTTCGCACTGGAAAGACACACATCACCAAACGGAGCACAGGCCAGAGGAGGAAAAGTCTGACGGGCCGGCATGGCGGTCGATGTGGCTCCAACAAACTGGTCAAAGGTTTAATGTGATTGAAATGAAGAGGATTTCTGCAGCTCTACATAGAGCCTCCTCTGTCAACACAGGGAGATCAACACGCTACAGAGAGAAGATCCTGACCTGTACAGCCGCCACTTTATATGTCAAACCACAAATCCCATTCAATAAGATCCTTGACGTGACATTGTGGAAAAGGCTTTAGGAGGGAGGGAGGGAATGGTAGGTAGGTGCCTGGTTTTTGTGAAGCTTTTCAACACGTTAAGAGGTACAAAGTAGCAAAAAGGAAAACAAAATAATTACCAGGTGAGGTTAATTAGTACAAAAACACTGTTTGCTTTCATGGCTGATTAAGTGCTAATGGCAATTAACGGTTGCTATCTGTCAGCTGTTTTAGTGTTGTTGTGACATGGTGCAAGGACAATAGCTGTGTGCAGACAGGGTGGTGCTACTGCAAGCTCTGATCCTGCCTCACAGGCTGTTGATACCACGTCCAGACGACTGCAAACCAGACCATCATCCTAGTTAAACATTTAATTCACAATCTTCTTATGAAATCTGTTGCAATTGGCTTCCCGTAGTGAAGGTGTCAGGCTGGGTATCACAGACTGTAACATGCAGATTAAAGTATAGAAGTTTGGTGTCTTATGTGTGTATAGTCGGTGTGTGTATGTACATTATCTACCTACTGTATCTACTGTATTTATCTGTGTTCTGTAATGCAAGTTGACTATGTACAATGTTGATTCGCTCACTTGTTATTTTGTTGGGCTAAAATAAAATTGAACAACACACTTGGTAAAGAATTACTGAAAATTATTCTGATCAATCATCTGTCGACCAATCTATTGGTCGATCAATCAACTACATATCTAAATATCTAACTATCTATCTATAATAACTCTGTCTGTCTGTCAATAATTCTGTTAACATGCTCATACTGGCAAGCTTATATCTATCCATCCATCCATCCATCCATCTTCATCCACCAAAGTCGGGTCCCGGAGGTAACAGTTCCAGCAGGGAATCACAGACTTCCTTTCCCACCACATTAGCCACTTCTAACTGGGGGATCTCCAGGCGTTCCAAGGCCAGCATGGAGGTATAATCCCCCCATCTGGTCATTGGTCTGCCCCGTGGCTTCATCACAGCTGGCCGTCTTTATCAAATGTTTAATCAATGTCAAGTCAACATAAACAAAACAATACCGAGTCAAACAGTATAAGTGCTTACCTCGTATTGGGTGATGAGGCCATTGGGCTCCACTGGCTCCTCCCACTTCAGGAAGATCATGTCATCGAGCGGAGTGAAGGTCAGCGTCTCAGGCGCGATGCCTCCGGGAACTGCCAGGAATCGTCAGAACAAACATTTGCGATGAAATTGAAGTGCTAATCCCAGAACAATCAAACCATGACAATATCACACAGATGCCAATGTCACGGTGGATCACAACATATAGCAAATGAAAACACCCAGGCCCCTATTAAAGGTCTCTTAAATTCACGCCTTAGGTGGTAATTAAGTGATAACGCCACCATCTTATGCGCAATCCCTATTATGAAAAACGCAAACGCTTAACGCATTTACTGCCCAGGACGACTTGTGACGACGTTTTTGTTTTCAGTGTTTTTTCACCAGATGCGCTGTTCTCTATCACCTGAGTGACCATTTTAACCCTCAAGTCAAACGGTGCCTGGTCCAGTGGTCCTGTCATTATCACAATGACTGCTGCTAAATCCTTTGATCTCCGACCGCAACATTCTCGAATAGAAGACCGCTCGTCTCAAAACATGCTTGCCCCGGGTCTAATTCCGTTCCGGTTCCAGTTACCACCGGAGTGCTGTGCTTCTCGTCAATGAGTATTGCGGAAATAATATGAATACTATTATGGGGATATAATCCTATAGGCTACATAATATATTGGAAATGACCAAAATAAATATAATAGCAGATGCCTTTACTGTGTAATATGGGAGGCTATTTTTATGTATTAAAAACATAGATTAATAAACTAAAATTAATGAATAAATGCCCTCCTGGAGGGCCCCCTTGCGTGGAAGTGTATGGGTTCTCATAACCCAGCAACCCTAGGCAAATTACGCCACTGCTTGGAGATCAGATATTTTCGGCAGCAGTAGCTTGTCTCTTTGGTCTCACTGCTTAACGCACGGAAAATATCACTGCATCTTGCGTTGATCTTAAAGGGAATGGCAGCGGATACTCTGATTGGATCGATTAAAGTAACGTCCAAATACACCCATGACTAATTCAGGGCTGTTTTACCGCATAGCACCTTGGTGCAGTGGGCAGATTACCGCACCCATAATGGCAAAATGGCATTGGTCACGCCTCCACGTCTTAAATTAAGAAATATAAGACCTGCCAATTCTTTTGACACGTAAAATAGGGCCACAGAGTGCATTTATGGACCATATCAGTTATATATTAGAATCATAACATACACAAAAGAACAGCCAGAAAGACTATTGCTATTTCATACAAATGTAGGAAGTGAGGAATATGAAAGATGGCCTGTGAAGTAGTGTTTGTTGATCAAAGTACCTTGAAAGTGATATTTATGAAAGGATGCACCTCTTTCTCTTTGAAACTACCCACTTACAGTATGTATCTAAAACATGAGGGATCCACTCTCTCTCACACACACACACACACACACACACACACACACACACACACACACACACACACACACACACACACACACACACACACACACACACACACACACACACACACACACACACACACACACACACACACACACACACACACACACACGTACAATATACATTGTATTTATTCTCTTTTCCTGCTCTTAAAACCCGTATCTGTGCCTGTCTGGAGCTCTTTCTTTCTCTGGCTCGCTTTCTCAACCTCCACCTCTCTCACTTCCTGAGAAATTGTGTTTGTTTTGTCTTTTTCATGGAAGAATTGATTTTGCTTTCAGCCAGGTGTCTGCATGGAGACCATCTGCCACGGCACAAAGGAATAATACCAGATAAGAAATAAGTGCAAGAATCCTCTCCTAGGCTCACTGGAGATTCACAGATAAAACCTTTTTTTTTTTTTTTTTTTTACCATTTTCCATTTTCCATTGAAAATGAAAAGGAACTTTTCTATTGCTGATGCAGCAGCATCATGATATGACCAGCTCCCTCTTTAATAATCTCCACTAGATGGGAGCTAGTACATAGTACATATACATTTGGTTTAAATCATTGTCTCACTACTTGGAGGTGCAATCATAGCCCTCACAAAATTATTCAAAAACAAAGTGGCTAAAATTGTTCACAGTGAGTATTCCCCTAAGAAAATCCTGATAAAAAAAATAACGCTTTTGTTTGATTTCAGCACACCTTAGAAGTCGGGGGTGTGCAGGCAATGCCTTCTACAGTAGTCCCAGAACACAGCGAGGGACCAACACTCATTTGCAGCGATGCTGAGCTCACAGTATAACAGAACAGATAATCAAATAGGTAAAAGAGGATGTTTAAAAGAATGGAAGCGGATAAACGAAAGGAAAGACTAAAAACCTTTTTTATGCGGCAACAGAGTGGTCAGAGTGCTTTGTGATTTATTCCAAGCGTATAATTGGACAATTGTTGACGTACAAACTGAAAAGGGTAAATAGGGCTCAGTTGAAAGTACTGGATCAGACTGTATTTAATTCAACCACTGTTTATTGTTGAACCAGGTTGATCTGAAACAAGTGCATTATGTTTGAAAATAAATATATTATTTCGATAACACTGAGGCACTGTCTACAGATCAAACTGAAGGATTATTATTTATTTAATAATTTATTATAACACCATTGATATAAAGCCTTGTAATAAAGCCCATTACTTCTAGGTTTGTTAGCTTTGTATGTAGTATAGTGACTTACTGTCCTCGTCTGTCTGAAAGGTGACCTCTCGGCCCTCCTTCTTGCCCTCGGGGTTGGCCAGGGACAGGCGGACATGGACACCATGGTATGGTGGCAGGTCACGCAGCGTGAAGCGCGAGGCGTTGCGCTCCACCGCCAGACACTCGCGCACGGTGGTGTTGTGTCCGCCGCCACCTCCCGCCGTGGCGTAGCGGTAGCACAGGGACACAGAGTAGGTGTGGCAGCGCGTCAGGTTGAAGGCCAAGGTCTCCCACTGCAGGGACAGCTGACGGGACTGGATGTCTGTGGCCGTGAGACCCCGCAGCGCACGCATGGGCTCTGGAGGAAGAGGAAGAAGAACTCAAATCAAACAGCAGGAAATTCATGAAACTGAAAATTCACAGGTTTGATTCCTTCAACAGCCAACATCTCCATTCCTGATCCCTAAATATACTATCAGACAGCTGCAGTAGATTCAGAACGCTTCAGCTTGAGGCGGGGAACATACTCCAGTTCTTAGATGTTTACACTGGCTCCCTGTCTGTCAAATGATTGATTTCAAAATAACATTGTTAGTTTATAAAGCATTGAATAGCTTTAGGGCCAAATACCTGCATGATCTTGTACTACATTATGAACCATCCAAACTCCCAGAAAACTACAGGTCCGCTACAAATTAGTTGAAATAAAATAAACGCTGAACCCCTTGTGGCATCTGAATTGTGCAGTGTTAATTTAACTCAGAAAGTGTAAAAATGGACCCTCACTGGTATAAAGCCTATGCCACACACACACACACACACACACACACACACACACACACACACAGTACGTGTGCTCAAATGTGAAGCAATCCATTCCCAATTATTGCTAATGAATAAAACCGCTTTGCCTAAACACTCAGGAGAGTTGCATAAACATTCAAACACAATACAGTAGGCTAATTGGCAATCCTCCTATAATTTTACAAACCTCTGAGAGCAAAAAACCTCTGAGAGCAAAAATGTGTGCCCGGTTCTCCTCAGTGGCTGGAGCAATTGATCTGAATTTGCACACAGCCATTGACCATTACCATCTGAACTCAACTGTGAAGCTCTTTTTTCAATTTCATCAAATCTCAGCTTATTATTAGCGTTTATGTGTCAAACAATGGGAGAGCAGGGTTACCAGGTTTTGCGCGAGAAACAAGCAGCAAGGTCTATGAAAACAAGCCATTACATTACACACGATGTGTGATGTAATGGGGGGGGGGGGGGGGGGGGGGGGGCGTGACGGACGCGCAGGGTGGAGGGTGGGGGGGGGAGCGCGACAGGACCCGCGAGGGGGACGCACGACAGGACGTGCAATAACCCCACGTTTGCAACTACTTTCACTTGCGCACTTCACCAGGTATGGTCTAGCTTGTTTAATTATATAAACAAAAAAATGCTATAAGGTGACTCCTCAGTCCTCATCAATAACAAACCCAGTGTTTCTGAGGTTTTCTCCCTCCTGCATAATAAAAGCATCAGTGTGGTATCAGCCTTCCACCCCAGCTCCCCCCTGTTCCCCCCACTGACCTAAAGTCTCTAGCTGGGATGTCAGTTCAGGTCAGCTTTTTTATTTTATTTATCGATCGGTCATGGCGATGGCCCTGCCTGATTATTTTTTGAAGGATCAGAGTAACTGCTGGACCGGTCACTGCAGCATTAAACCCTGTCTCTCTCCACCTCCAAACCCAACAGAAACAAGGAGCACTGTCTTTTTAGTTCTTCCTCCATGGAAAGGCTGACTGAGATGTACAGAGAGCCTCTATCCACTGTCACACAGACCAGCCAGTGTTCACTAAGACGGCAAGCTGACGGCTGCTGGTGGGTGGGGGGTTGAGCCAAAGACATCCTCAGCACCACATCAATGAGGACAATTTGTCAATGATCATTATTAACACAATCCATGATTCTTTTTTTTTTTACATGCTATTACTGTATTTCTTTGTTCTTTAAATAGGGCTGTTGAGTAATGGGGCTGAGGGAGGATGGGGGTGACAGCAGAGATACAGGTGGCAGAGATACACAGGTGTATGGAGAGATCAGCACACATACTCTGTGGCTTACAGAGAGATCAGTAGAGACTCTGAGGTTACCAAGGTCTTCATCTCTTCACTGGGGCTCCAGATGCTCATAGGGAGTCTCACCACACTGCAGACCCAAGCTGGGAGCTTAAATCAGGCTGATAATTCATCCATAAGCAGAGGTCCGGACAACAGAGCAACAACGAGAAAATGAATATGAGAGGGTGGTCCCTTGACAAGGGCGCACACGCACGCACGCGCACACACACACACACACACACACACACACACACACACACACACACACACACACACACACACACACACACACACACACACACACACACACACACACACACACACACACACACACACACACACACACACACACACACATACACACACACACACACACACACTCTACCCTGGGCTCTTACCCTTCCCTGAGCTCTCAACCTCTTAAGTGAAATTCCATAACAGCAGCATGCAAGCCAGTCCTCTGCAGTTACCCACTGTCTGTCTGGCATCTCATTCTGGGCAGAAACATGAGCAGGGCATCGGTCTGCGTCCACTGCAGACCAAAGCCATGGCAGACGAATGGACGGGCAGGTAATCAGTATACTGGTAGGCAAAGCAGGAAATAACAATTGTTTAGTGTGACTGGGGGTGCAATTGATAGTCTGCACGGTTCGAGAGCCGAACAGAGCCGGGCATTTAACCACAGAGCCGATGAAAGCACCGCCACAGAGGGCACAGTGTGTTCATTGTGGGTTTTCTCAAACTGGCTCCCCTTTGCCTAGTCTGTTAGTCTGTATGCCACACGCCCCCCCCCCCCCCCCCCCCCCCGTCGTTTATTAGGAGGTATTTTCTATACGGCTCAGTGACCCACCAGCAGCACCAGCAGCAGCAGGTGGAAGTCCATTAATGCAGTTTGGGGACCACCTGCAGCAACCAGCTCTCCTCTCCTCTGTGATTTACTGGAGGAGCTTCAAGCTGCGTTAACATGGCCTGCTGATAATCACAGCGATGGCTCATCAAGCACACCTGGACGGCCATCAGAGCCGGGCGGGCGGCGGCCATGTCCACATTTACAGCCATTAGTTTTAAAACATATGAGGACACGCCTCCTCTACTCCTCACGCCCATGTATGGCACAGTTGGCATGGCGACACAGAGGAGAAAGGGGAGGAGGAGGAGGAGGAGGGGTGTGGGAGCAGAGAATATGAGTCTCCAGACCATTAAGCATCATGGTCGCTCACAGCAGGACATCTCAGGCTCTTCTGGAGGCTGTATTGTTTCCTATAGGATGTGTGGGGGAGCGGAGAGATTATTTGTGTTTGTTAGCTATAAATGGACTGCATTTATATAGCATGTTTCTCCAAAGCGCTTTACAATGTATTGCACATTCACACACAGACGTCGGAGGAAACCATGCAAGGCACCAACATGCTCATCAGTAGCGATTAGGGGTTCAGTGTCTTGTTCAAGGACATTTCGACACACTGGCTGCTCTACTTGGCCGTTCGTCAGCGAGCAAGCTGCTAGGTTGAGCGAGTGGCCACGGCCACCGGCCGATGGCCGCACGCGTCGCCTGAGTTGGCACGCCGTGGTGGACGGAGTCATTTATCTACACGTCTCAGAAAATCACAAGCCCAGTCCTCCCTAACCATCCTATAGGGAAAACAATATGCCTTCTGGAGAGGAAGCTTGTTGGTCTTCACCGACAGTGAGAGGGTCCAAGAATCCCTTCTGTTCACTGTGCTAATTACTGCCTCCCCAAGATCTCCACAGCAACCCGAGCGACTTATTCGTGGTGTTTTAAAGCTAATCAGAGTGGGGGTCGGTGGGGGGGGGGGGGTGTACACCAGATGGTCAGGAGGGCAGGCAGGGTCGCAGTGGCTCTGGGAGCCAGCTGGTGATTAGAGTCTCCTGGAGAGTGGAGAAGGTGAGACACAGCGGATGGAGGAAGTTTGCAATTTAAGGACATCACTAAGAGCAGGAAACATCACGTCACCAAGCTGAAGACCACCAGCACTGACCAAAGCAACCACACCAACTGTGTGATGGTCCAATGGTCCACCTTCACACCCTGACAAGAATATCATTCTAAGGGACACACTAAATTTGTGTTTCTTTTTGCATAAACAATAAAGTGTTAAGATAATAATGATGAATATTGTCACAGATTCAAATCATTTAGCAGCTTAAAATCCAAAATATTGTTATTGTATTCAGCTTTCCAAATAAACAACAACAATTGTACTTGCTTCATTCAGACGAAGTTGCAACACAAAACAAGCTTAATTACGATCACTTCAGTCGCTCAGAGCCTTCTCATCGTCTAGGAATAAAAATATACAAGACGCTCCTCTGTAGCTTGTACTGCATCAAAACACCCTGTTTAACAGCCCAGAGAGTGTGGTAATATACAGTATTTCCTTATTTATCCTATAATACATTGCTAAACCCAAAACCCAAAAACAAACCCTGCCACTGTGTGGGAATAAACACAAAAACAACATATCAATGTCACTAACAACACACGCCACAACGCGCAAAATGCCTACGCGCAGTCTGTAGGCCACTTCACACTGCTCAGCACACATCTGCCCCCTCGAAGCATAATAGACAGGAGGGATTTCAGAAAAAAGGCCTTCTATAAGGAGGTTAGAGGCATTTGGGGGTAAAAGTTGGGAACAAGGCCATTTTACATAATTCAAGGGTGCTGAATCAGAAAAACACGGTTCCCAAGCAAAATTCTTAGTGCTTAACCTCCTAATTTGCATATCAAAATGGCTGCCGATTTTGAAGTATTTCTTAAATAACTCTATAACAAAGCAATCAAATCTGACAAATAAAGTGTATATATTTATATTCTGAGGGTCAGACAATGTGTGGAAGGTATTTATAATGTAATATATGTAAATAAATGTAAATAATGTAAATAAATATGCAAATTAGAGGCCACTATTACAGAAAACGGTTTCATACTTAAAGTGATTCATCCGCATCCCCCTTATTTTATTTTATTTCTACTTATCTGTATTTTTACCATCCTTAAGACATCTAAAATACATATTTAGATCATGGAAAAATCCTGGTACATTTGGCCCCTGATGACCAAAAAATAAATTGCCCCCATGTATAACTCACCCCCAGAATGAGTTAGAGCCACAGAACTGGTACTGATAACTGAACACAAACTACTTTCAACACAACTATATAGAGTGGGATGGGGATGGCTATAGGTACACTTAGACGGCCAACAGGGACTAGCTGAAATGTATTAAGCCCCGCCCCTCTGTGTTCCTATTGGCTGGGCTTTAAACAGCCATAACTCCAATTCCCAGCATCGAAAACCTATGAAACTTCCTAGATGCGCTTAGACGGCCAACAGGGAAAGGCTGAAATTGTTTAAGCTATGTAGCCTAACTTTTCAGTTGATTGCCATACAGGCTTGTGTCCCCCCCCCACCCCCGATGGGCCCTGCCTAGTACAGCCTAGTCCAGCCTATTACTGCCTAGTCCTAGGACTAGGCTAGACCTGGGTGTACTAGGCTTTACTGTACTAGACTCTGCTGGGCTCTAATAGTCTGTTTTCAGCTCTAGCAGGCTTTGCTAGGCTGTACTTGGCTTTATTAGGCTATAGAAGGCAGTACTTTACTTTGGCCTACACATGTTCATGCAAAACTATTGGTGGTGCACACACAAACTATTGCCCGTGTACACAGTGGTTAATCCCAATGGTCTGAGTATCTACAGGGCTGACAAGGGACTAGCACAGCCTAGTTCAACCTAATAGAGCCTAGTACAACCTAGTCTTAACTAGTCCAGTCTGTTCCATGCTAGTATAGCCTATATCGCCGTCCCCTAGTCTGTTCCATCAAAAGGCTGGACTAGGCTAGACCTGGGTGTACTAGGCTTTGATGTTGTAGTCTCTACTGGTCTCTAATAGACTGTTTTAAATTCCAGTAGGCTGTGCTGGTCTGTACAATGCTATATTAGGCTGTACAAGGCAGATCTGTACTATGGTCTACAAAGGTTCATGCAAAACTATTGATCGTGCACACACAAGCTATTGCCCGTGTTCACAGTGGTTAGTCCCAATGGTCTGAGTATCTACAGGGCTGACAAGAGCCTAGCACAGCCTAATAGAGCCTAGTATAGTCTAGTACATCCTAATCTATCCTAGTCCAGCCTTATCAGTCCTAGCATAGCCTTGTACCCCCTCCCCTATTCTGTTCTCCCAAAAGGCTGGACTAGTCATGGGTGTACTACTGTAGGTTGTACTATACTAGACTCTACTGGTCTATAATAGGCTGTTTTAAGCTCTAGTAGGCTGTGCTAGGCTGTACTAGGCTCTATTAGGCTGTGCAAGGCAGATCTGTACTATGGTCTACAAAGGTTCATGCAAAACTATTGCTCGTGCACACACAAGCTATGGCCTGTGTACACAGTGGTTAGTCCCTATGGTCTGAGTATCTACAGGGCTGACAAGAGCATAGTACAGCCTAATATAGCCTATTAGAGTCTAGTACAGCCTAGTACAGCCTCATCTATCCTAGTCCAGCCTTATCAGTCCTAGCATAGCCTGGTACCCCCTCCCCTATTATGTTCTCCCACCAGGCTGGACTAGGCTAGACCTGGGTGTACTAGGTTTTACTGTACTAGTCTCTGCTGGGCTCTAATGGTCTGCTTTCAGCTCTAGCAGCCGTTGCTAGGCTTTACTGGGCTCTATTAGGCTATAGAAGGCAGTACTTTACTTTGGCCTACATATGTTCATGCAAAACTATTTCTTGTGCACACACAAGCTATTGCCCGTGTACACAGTGGTTAGTCCCTATGGGTTGAGGATCTACAGGGCGGACAAGAGCCTAGTACAGCCTAATAGAGCCTATTAGAGTCTAGTACAGCCTATTACAACCTAGTCTAGCCTAGTCCGGCCTGTTCCATGCTAGTATAGCCTATACCACCCTCCCCTAGTCTGTTCTCCCAAAAGGCTGGACTAGTCTTGGATGTACTAGGCTGTACAGTACTAGACTCTACTGGTCTCCAATAGGCTTTTTAGCGGCTCTAGCCGCTCTATACCTGACTTTGTCTGTGTGCGTCAACGTTCTGATTGGTCAGGTGCGTCAACAAAGTGATTGGTCAAGCTTCACGCGACACATGGCTATAAACACATTATAAACACATATCAATGACAAAATGTATCAAAGGCGCCACTACCTTCACACAGGGTGTGATTTTTTAATCTCTAGTAGGCTTTGCTAGGCTGTACTAGGCTATATTAGGCTGTACAAGGCAGATCTGTACTATGGTCTACAAAGGTTCATGCAAAACTATTGCTCGTGCACACACAAGCTATGGCCTGTGTACACAGTGGTTAGTCCCTATGGTCTGAGTATCTACAGGGCTGACAAGGGACTAGTAAAGCCTAATAGAGAGTATTAGAGTCTAGTACAACCTACTCTAGCCTAGTCCAACCTGTTCCATGCTAGTATAGCCTATAGAAATGATTTCATGTGCATGCCATAAGCAATGCACAACACGTCGTTGCAAATGCCGGAAATCTGGGTTACGATGCACAGCCATGTGTGCATGTCAGCAACGGAGTGATGATCAACCTCCTTGTATGAATGTGGTCTAGTGTCTAGACTTTCGTTCAACAATGGCCAATACAGTATCTTTAGAGTACTAAACCGTTATCTGTTATGGGGGCCGCTATTTTGCATATTTCGGAGTAGGCTGATTATTATATTATATTATTATATTATCATATTATATTACTTACAAATTCTTTACTCACATTGTAGAAAATGTATATAGACACTTCATTT
Source organism: Gymnoscopelus microlampas (assembly GCF_963454915.1). Lineage (NCBI taxonomy): Eukaryota > Metazoa > Chordata > Actinopteri > Myctophiformes > Myctophidae > Gymnoscopelus > Gymnoscopelus microlampas. Next base: position 49,673,811 of record NC_139940.1, on the reverse strand, counting down.
GTCAATTTTGCTTGCCTGGCCACAGAGTTATTGAAGATAAAGGTGCGAATTTGCCAATTTGGCAGCCATTCAAATATGCAGATTAGAAGGTCAAAAACTAAACATTTAGCATGGGGAAAAAGTATGTATTTTAGATGTCCTAAGGATGGCAAAAATACAGATAATTAGGAACAAAATAAGGGGGATGCACCTTTTGCACCGTTTGAGTACTACGGTACATAATTTTATGTAATGGTGGCCTCTAATTTGCATATTTATTTACATTTATTACATTACAAATATCTTCCACACATTGTATGACCCTCAGAACATAAATATATACACTTTATTTGTCAGATTTGCTTGCTTTGTTATAGAGTTGTTTAAGAAATACTTCAAAATCGGCAGCCATTTTGATATGCAAATTAGGAGGTTAAGCACTAAGAATTTTGCTTGGGAACCGTGTTTTTCTGATTCAGCACCCTTGAATTATGTAAAATGGCCTGGTTCCCGACTTTTACCCCCAAATGCCTCTAACAATCACATATTTCAGAAATCCCACCGGTCTATAATTAATTGCGGCCAACACAAACTCACAACATTACGGTCGGCCATGTTGTTCCTTAGCGTCATCGCCAAACACCGCCCAGCGACACCCAAACCGCGAGGCGGACCAAATTTCGTGTACACCATTTGTGTTACCTTTTATTTCCTCCGAGGTGGAAACTGGAAAGACTGGTGATGCGAGGTTAGTTCCCTTTAGCTCTCAGCACGCTGTGTGTGTGTGTGTGTGTGTGTGTGTGTGTGTGTGTGTGTGGACTACTGCACGCTTTTGTGGGTCTTTGCGAAATCCCGAAGTGGAGTTTATTGGTCATTGGAACGGTGATGCACGTCACCCCTTTGTCAAGTGGGTATTTTCAAACCCTGGAATGGATTTAGGGGAGCATCATAGTGTTTGTGTTGGAGCGCCTCAGTGCGGCTGCAGAGTTCATGTGCAACCTCTTGCATGCGATGTTTCGCGGGGGTCCAAAAGGGTCCGCGATGTTTGGCGGGGGTCCCGACACTCCCAGGGGACCCGGGGGTCCCCCATATTGAATATCAGTGTTGCCACATTTGCGCCAGAAACAAGCAAACACCTTCATGAAAAAAAAAAAAACAGCCGAAGGGGTCCGCCATGTTCCAGGGGGGTCCCAACACTCCCAGGGGGTCCGCGGACCCCCACGTAAAAAAATATATATAAACATTTTTTTTCAATTTTTTTTTTTTACTTTTGGAAAGTTCTATCCCACCATTTTGGTACCCCAAAATAAGCGCGCCATCACAGCCCTAGAGCCCCGTGCGCGGCTGGGGTCGAGGGGGGCGTAGCCCCCCGAGACTCTAGTATTTATACAATTTATGTTATATTATATCTTTAAAAACCTGACTTCTGTAACTTTCGTCTGAGTCGTACCGGCAGACTATAAGCAATTTCCATACATTGTAAATCATCCTGCACTTCTCATATATTTGCTCTGTCTGTCTGTCTGTCTGTCTGTCTGTCTGTCTGTCTGTCTGTCTGTCTCTTCTCTCTCTCTATTGTGATTTTGTGTGTGTGTGGAGTGAGTGCAGGGTGGTGGTGGGTGCCTCTCTTTCTCTCTCTCCCTCTCTTTCTCTCTCTCCCCCTCTCTCTCTCTCTCTCTCTCTCTCTCTCTCTCTCTCTCTATTGTGATTTTGGGGGTGTGTGGAGTGAGTGCAGGGTGGTGGTGGGTGCCTCTCTCTCTCTCTCTCTCTCGTGATTTTGGGGGTGTGTGGAGTGAGTGCAGGGTGGTGGTGCTGCTAGTGCTGGGTGTAGCTGTAGGGAGAGGAGAGTCTCTGTAATATGTCACCAGAGAGGAGAGTACTGTAGCTTTAATACGTCACCAGAGAGGAGAGGAGAGTCTCTTTAATGTCACCAGAGATGAGAGTAGCTTTAATATGTCACCAGAGAGGAGAGTAGCTTTAATATGTCACCAGAGAGGGCTGTGAGGGCTTGGGTGGAGCAGGGTGGGGAGGGATGTGAGGGATGGTGGGCTGGAGACCATCGACCATACAAAAACTGATGACCATGGAAGACATACAGTAGGAACAGGCCTTTGGCTAATAGGAGACTTCTCCATTGTCTTGGCCCTGGTTGTGTGGGTGCGTGTGTGGCATACAGTGCTCTGTTCTTCCTGTGGTTTCTGAGCACGGGTAGTAAGAACACTGATTCACTGATTGTTGCAAGAAATGCATTTAAAAAACGTTTTGATTTTTTTCAATGACATGAGGTTCAACTCGTGGAGCTCTGACTGATAACTTACAAAACATCAAGATGGCAGAGAGAGAGAGAATCTTAGTAATGTATGTACAGTAGGTGATGGACAGTCAATGCATAGTGTTATATGTACTGTATAGTCAACCTTCTTTGATTAGTCTAAGTGTGTTTGTTCTAGTTCATGTGTGTCAGTATGTACTGGTGACTCTGCACCGGTGTCACTAAAATAAATTCCTGTGAAATTACAAGCTATAATCTAACTAACCAGCCAGCTGTTATCTGTTAAATTAGCATCAAACCAATGCTGCCACATTTGCAATGGTGGTAAATCCCTTCCTCTCGTCTTCCTCCAGAGTTCACAAAGCACTGCATGCTGATAGTGAGTGTGTCTTTTTCCTTTGAGATAAGTGCATGAGAAGAAGACCCGATCAGTTCCAGTGTGTGATTGAATGTGTTTGTTCCTAGCAGATCCTTGCTACAGATGCAGTGTCATAGTGAAAGACTGTGACAGAAGTGTGAGCGTCTGGCTGTCAGGGAGGCATCATGGGAAAAGAATATAAAGACATCCTTTATGGGACGATTTAGCCAGGCAGAATGAAGCTGTCCCTCTGGTACGCTCTTAATCTGTCAATAACAAACTTAACTGAGAGTGAAAACTAAAAGAAATCATGTCATTGTTCAACAAGAAATGACAAAGTCATAATATACCAGCTTGCGGGAGGCTTTTTCTGCCCCAATCTGCAGCACAAAATGTAAAAGTTGTCTTTAAAATAAAATCTCAGCCATTCCAATGGGGGGGGAGAGAGAGAGAGAGAGAGAGAGAGAGAGAGAGAGAGAGAGAGAGAGAGAGAGAGAGAGAGAGAGAGAGAGAGAGAGAGAGAGGCCTCCTTAACATTCCATTCAAGCAGGTCTTTTGTTTGCACAGCTAATGGCCCTAAGGCTTGCTGCATGGGGGGGGGGGGGGGGCGTTCAGAGTATGGGAAATGGGAAAGTATCCCCATTGGCTTAAAGGACAGCCAATCACGCAAATGTGTCGAATGCAAATCAAATGTGTCGAATGCAAATCTGTAATGTGTTGAAAGTTGGTCTGTCTCTCCCTAGACCAGCTTTGCAAGCTGGTAAAAATGAAATGAATATGGCTGAAAAAGTGTCACATCAGATACTTTCCAAACGCACACGTAAAAGGTGTGAAAGTATCTGATGAGGCACATTTTGCAGCCATCTTTATTTGTGAACAACGGTGCGATCTAACATGGTTGGCAGTAAAATGCTGTGTCCTTGATACATAATGACCCGTAGCAGCGTATTTCCCAGCTCAGGTGCACAGCGTCTCGGGGTCTGCGACCTCACCTGCACACTTGGTCCTGCTAACGAGCGGTGGTCCGGGCGGTCCCGCGCCCCCCTCCCCGGGCCGGGTCAGCAGCACGCTGATGTGGTACTCCGTGTCCGGGTCCAGGTGCCAGAGCTTGTAGGTGACCATGTTGACGGCATGAACCTCCGACCACGGGGACTGGCTGGCGCGATACTCGATCTCCTTTCTGATAATGGGGCCGTCTCCCAGGATGGAGTTGGTGTTGAGCTGGATGATCAGGTAGGTGGAGCCGGCGCGCAGCAGCTGGGGTGGAGCTATGGGAGATGGGGGCACTGGGAAAGAGGAAACATGAAAGTCAAGGTTTTAATTTCACCGTGTTGATACACAACTGGTACAAAGCAAAACACACATACTGTATGGATCAACAGAACTCATGGCACTGCTGTACTGTACAAGATCCACAGAGGCAAACGTTTGATATTAATGTAACTAATTAATGTGATATTAATGTAACTAATTAATGTGATATTAATGTAACTAATCAGCTCTGAGGGAAAGCAGTTCCTGCCGTCATAAAAGCCCCTGGAGACCCTGTGTGTTCCCTGTGACTGCAGAATGCCAGCAGGTCAACAGTTCACATAACTGACTGCTCACAGCTATTAAAAAGCCATTAACAACAGCACATACATCTCACAAAAGGAACAAGTGTAGGAAAAAAAACAACAGGCATATGGCGCTAGTGCGAGAAGTTTACGAACAACAGCGCTGGTTAACCCGATCCATATGCATCGCATACGCACATCTGACGCTCCCAACGGCTTCAAACAGGAAGCCGCTGTGATGAAAGAAGGGCCCCTGCGTTGCTGTGAGGAGTCATTTCAGAACCCACCAGCAGAATGTCAGTTAGCAGGAGACTGGAGCCACTGAACAATGACACAGACAGGAGACGCAGGAGAAAACCAGGACGAAGAGCCAGAACAAGATCAGACTGTAGATACACTGACGTCTATTATGGCTGTCTGCTCTGAAGGCCTTCCACATTACCAGCACCTCATCATCTCATGTCTGTCTTTCACTCTACCTCCTCCCATTGACCTGCAGTTCATCTGCAGGCTCCTCCCATTAACCTGCAAGTTTAAAGTCTAAGCTGAGATGTGTGTGAAGTCACTCCACCAGTTACTCACTCGTTTCACTCCAACAGATTCTCACTCTCGTCGTACTATAGTGACGGGTTGGGACAACATCTGACCATAAGTCACCCATTTGACATGATTGGCTTCCCTGTGGCGTCATTCCCGGTAGTCCTGCCCTCCCTGGAATGCGGAAGTGACCTTCACAATACCAAATCGAAATGAGTTGATGCATCCACAAAAAACTAAATTTAATACAGTCAAGCGCACCGTCAGAAGCAGACTTGAGCCCAGTAAGGCACCCCTGTGCAGAGCGGTGTAAATGCACCATTTGAGTTACCGATATGAAGAGAATCGTAAAATCATCACATCCTCGTCAACATGTGACAGGTTAAGTATCGTCAGTCTGTCCCAACTCGTCACTGGTGTGAGAATGCGTTGTCCACTCACATTTCAGGTCCCAATAGTTCAAAGAAATATGCCAGCGGATTCTTTCTCGAGCCATCAGTGCTGATTTAATGACCAATGATCAATGTATTGCATGGTATTCCCTTACTATATTTCTATAACCCCACCCCATCCATCCATCCATTCTTCCATCTTCAACCGTTTATCCGGAATTGGTTCGCGGGTGTAACAGTTCCAACAGAGATTTCAAGTCTTCCTTTCCCGAGCAACATTAGCAACTTCCTCCTGGGGGATCCCGAGGCTTTCCAAGGCCACCATGCAATATACCTATATAATAAAAGATTTCTAGCCTGTCAGATTTATATACAGTAAAGTAGTAAATATACAGGAAAAAAAAGCCTACAAAATGTGCTTAGGATCGATATAGAAAGCACTATAAAGCCGGCAAAATACCTTATGGGAAGAAAAAATGCAATGCTGCTGTCACAACACCGTCACTCGACAGGGTTAGAGTGAGTGCAGCAATGGGACAGGACTCAACATGGTGATATGAAGGAGGGATGTGGGAGTCAAGCCAGTCAAGCTCTTCCAACAAGACAGCAGCCAGTGTGACAAACTCCAGTTTAGCAGAACAAGTATTGCATGGAGCTGTTGGTGGCGGCCACCTGCCGCTCACACAGGATCCCTCTCATACGTCTGGTGGAGAGCGCTTAGAGCGCGAAGAGTTTAGAGCGAACACTGAGTCACCTCTTTTGTTCTTTTCTGTACAACTGTGTGCAGCACACTGAAGAACATGCTCTGAACGATGGTCTACATTTCACTCCAAACTGTTGGGACTGTGTTTGATGCGTTTCATTCCAAATTCCACATTAAATGATGCTCCACCAAGACTAAGGGGAATAGAAAACCTGTTATCAAACAGAATCTCATTTGTTGCTGTGAGAGACAGAGACAGGAGATTGACATGATGGAAAACAGACCATAAGACAATAAAATGATAAATGGAAAGACGGAGAGAGGAAGCAACGACACGGGAGGAAGATGAGGGGAGAGAGAGAGAGAGAGAGAGAGAGAGAGAGAGAGAGAGAGAGAGAGAGAGAGAGAGAGAGAGAGAATGAGAATGTTTGGCTCATGTTGCAGATACATTTTTTTGTGTTATTTATTTTTGTTTTTTATCAGTTTTCTAACCTTTGACGATGAGCTCAGCAAAGTTGGAGACCCCGGAGCCCCTGGAGGACTGGGTGACACAGCGGTAGAGGTCCTGATCCGCCCGCTGCACGCCGTCCAGCTGGAAGGACGCCACAAAGCGCCGGTGACTCAGGTGCTTGACCGACCCTGTCGATGCAACGTCCCCACTGTGACGCTGGAGAGAGAGGACAAGACGGGTCAGAGAAACCAGGACAGACACACACACACACACACACACACACACACACACACACACACACACACACACACACACACACACACACACACACACACACACACACACACACACACAAACAAACACACACACAGAGTTAGACACACACACACACACACACACACACACACACACACACACACACACACACACACACACACACACACACACACACACACACACACACACACACACACACACACACACACACACACACACACACACACACATACACACAGTGTAGTACCTAACTGTGGTACCAATCAATTTCCTGGGGCAGAGAAAAGTCAACCCGCTAACAATGTCACAACATACAGTAAATGCATTTCAATTATCACTATGTGCACCACTTCTTATTTGGCTTGACTGATTAAAAAGGATGACTGTCCAACGTGTGCTATTTAATTAGACAAGCAGGACCATCACTCCCCATTTAATCACCCAAGATTATAATCAGGCAGAGGGGGGGGGGGGGGGGGGGGGGGTGCATGACATGACTGTCATTGCTTACTGGGGCTCATCAACAATGTATCATTGGGCGCTCCGGTAACACAGCGGTAAAGCACCTGCCCACCACCGCAGCATCTAGGGGTTCAAACCACAGCGGTGCAATACGAAGTACGAACACGATCTATACGCAGGGGTGCACATAACTGGTGCGCAGGTGCGCATGCGCACCCAAAATAAAAAATGCGCACCACATCAGGCGACGCGAGGCGCTTTTGCGCACCAACAGCTGGGACAGGAATTTCCAAGCTTTTATTTTTTAGCAAAACTAAAAAATAAAAGCCTGGAGATCGAGGCTAGGAATTTACTTCCTGAAGCCACACTCACACAATCACTCTAAAGCACCCGTCGGCCCCATGTACAGCCATTAGGCGGAGGGGTAGAGATATGACTCGCGTCGCCTCGCATCGCCTCGCATTGCCTGGCTGCGTGCGCGGCTGTTAGAGGCACTCGTCACCGATGATGAACGCACCGTAATGGTGCAAAATATGCCGTGAACGTCCCAATCTGGCGGATAAAATCAGCGCAGCAGCACAGGGCACCAACCTTGGGGGCTTTATGTAACAGCATGAGAAAAAAAAAACGGCGAAAATCGGCGGAATTTAGAAGCAGAGCGTCCTTTTTTTCTCGCCCCCCCCCCCCCCCCCCCGTTGACAAAACTGTCCGGCGGGCACCGTGCTGAACCCCCCCCCCCCCCGTTGACAAAACTGTCCGGGCTGAACCCCCCCCCCCGTTGACAAAACGGGACGGGCGCCATGCGCACCAAGTCACATGTCCAGGTGCTCTTCTGCGTACCAGACCTAAAAAGTTATGTGCACCCCTGTCTATACGAACACAATGGCCGTGTCCGGGCAGAGGAAAGCCAGGTGAGAATGATGATATTTGTCGCTGCAGGTATTCCAACATGCTGCGCTACATCCTCCTGGTGTGGGCTCCTGTATGTCAGGTGACAATAGTAGTGGCAAGCAGTGGGAGGACTTAACTGGCTTAACAACTAAATTGGGAGAAAAAAGGGGTAAAAAAGAATTGGCTAAAAAACAACGGTAGGATGAGGATAATTCATTTTAACAGGTCGTTCATGAAAGTCCTTGCGGTCTTGCTTCCATTGAGAACCTGTGAGCAATTAGGGCTTAAGAGTCTTGCTCAGGGACAAATTTCATTTCATCGACACATATGCTGGCCTGGCCTGGAATCGAACCTGGGGCAACCAGGGCCTCTGGCTCCCTTGGCGGGCTCACTAACCACTCAGCTATGGCCGCCCCTAAACTAATCAAAAAATCTGTCCAGCTAAGTGAGTGTGGCTATTGAACAGAATACAAGGTTCTCAACAAAAGTCTCTACAATATATTGTGTTATTGTACCAAAAACAAAACTAAATGGCCTCATGACTTGGAATTGTGAGCCACATGGTCTCTAATGTATTACAGTTTAGTCCGTTTAATGTGTAGCCTAGCAGACACATAGACAGACGTGGGTTTGGTGCTTTTGGTACAGAGCATAAAAAGGAAATGAAACAGAGAAAATGTCTCTGACACCTCAGAGCAGAGTATATCTCCAGGAGAAAGTAGGGATGACAGAGGCAGAGCGAGAGCGAGAGCGAGAGAGAGAGAGAGAGAGAGAGAGAGAGAGAGAGAGAGAGAGAGAGAGAGGAAAATAGTGGAAGACTCAAGGCAATGCAGTATGGATTCATAGTGCTGTTGAAAAGCTTAGAAACATTCCTCACATTGTTTTTTACACCATTACAAGCAGTAGCATCCTTCACGTCTACAGTCTCAACAGCAGACCTTGAACCTAGAGCATTTGTCTTGTGTTCCGGTCATTATTTTTGTGTGTGAAATGAGCTGGCAATGCATTCCTTTCTCTGGTGGACTCTGTGTCTTACGCTAGCCTATCTCTGTTGATCTTTATCTTGTGTAGATTTTAGTTTTTAGTTTCTTTTTGGGGGGTGGCTTGTAAAGCCACAGACCACATGAACCTCAGCGCCAGCCCTCGTAAACAAACTTTTCACAGACACTGATTAGGCTGAAGCAGACAATCACACGGCTGCACAAAAACACACCAACCCTCAATCATCTCCAGGGCTTGGCCTCCGATGCGTCTCACATAGACTGTCTCCGTTTCTGCCAGTTTCCAATTGCAAAAAAAAACGGAGATGGCAGAAATCAAGGGTAAATGAAATAAGCATGGAGAGCGTGAGGTGTTATGCTAACAATCTGGCTCCAGCTAATTGGCAACGAAACGACAAAACGATCTGTTAACTTGGCAGGAGCCCATGTGCCGAGATTGGACTGCAGCTGGCACTGCGGACACAAACACAAAAAAGATCACAACAAACAACGGCAGCCGAGGCAGGTTGATCGGCGAGAGCGGCCCTGCCAGTCTCTCAAATGTGGGACACAGGCGGAGGACAGATAGCAACATGGACAGAGATGAGAGGCAAGTCACAGCACAGGCAGACCTTGTTTTACAAGACACCTGCATGGCTATGACAGCTAATTACCAGAGGCATCTGTCCTCGTCACTGTGCCGTGACCAAACGGTTTCACATCAACCTCCCTCTGACGCCAACATTCCTGAGCGTTTCAATGGAGGGTGTTATAAGGTACGCCATCCATTATGTGAATCACACATCATCCTGGTTTCAAACAATACAGTAAACCGGCCCCAGGGCCTATAGCGTAATTATCACGTACTGTAGGTGGTCAAAGCCCATGTGAGGCTTGAACGTGTAGCTACTCTGTAATTGCAGCACCAGAAAGAAACCTGAAAAGAAGACCCTGAACTTCAATCTTTCATCAGGGCTGTGAGAAAATAAACTATGTCAGACTACAGAGCACCGTTACCACCAGGGAGAGAGACACCGTAGAGAGACCTTCCTGAGGTATATACTGTATCATTCCAGATGAAAGGAGATGCAGCTAAAACAGGGCCAATGAAGAGAGAGAGAGAGAGAGAGAGAGAGAGAGAGAGAGAGAGAGAGAGAGAGAGAGAGAGAGAGAGAGAAGCTCTATGATCTAATAATCAATGCAGCGTTTCAAAGGCACTAGGGCTGAAGAGGCTCCCAGGCCTCTGTGGCCTTCAGTGCTTTTAGCTTTAAAACACTGTCTGGAATGCTTTATTTAAACACTGACACCTTCTAGGATGCCTGCAAGAAGTGCAAAGACAGAGAATGTTAATTTAAGAAAACCACAGCTTGTGCTGAAAACAGTAAACACACACACACACACACACACACACACACACACACACACACACACACACACACACACACACACACACACACACACACACACACACACACACACACAATTTCATTAAGTGGTTTTGTACAGAAGTAAATGCTCTCAATGTAGGCTAAATAGCCCTTTACTTATGATTCATTACACTTCATCTAAAACCTTAAACCCATTTGGCAGAAGTATTATTTTCTTAACTGGGATTTTAACAAATTCTCTGAAAAATACCATCATCTGCTTTAAAGGTGCTGTATTTATTTTGTGTTGAACTAAGTGTTAATTAAACAGCTCTATATTCTCATAGCAATGATTGCTATGGAGTGTTTGTTCAATAAAATGGACTCCACATTTCTACAGCTCTTTAGTGAACAGAAAATACAATCAGGAGAGAGAACTCATACAAGATACAAGATAAACAAGTGAAATTCAAAGTGATGAAACAATTCAATGAGCAGACAAACTGGAAAACAAGATAAATGATCTTTGTGGGGTTCTCTCTCCTGATTGGAGGAAATGTGCAACCCACCTAAAAGGAATTTTCTGTTTACTATAGAACTAGACATACCAGGATATTGAATACATACTCTATAGCAGTGATTACTATCAGAATATTGAGCTGTAACTTTAGAACAATAAACGTTTTGTTAATTTCTAACCAAGAAATATGAAATTACAGAACATTTTAATTACATGTGATTGATTGGTTTGTCTTTGTTTTGTAAAGGATACATAAAATATATATATTATATTGTACACTATACAATGAAATGAACACTGATGATTTGACAGTGTATAGTTGTACAGTAGACAGTTTACTGTATGAGCTCATGTTTGCACCACTGACCTCCAGCAGGAACTTGTCAGCCTCAGCAGCACGGCCAGCAGC